>NC_088644.1:24284865-24437365 GCF_964019385.1 Sycon ciliatum
CAGGAGTATGTGCGGCTGGCTTGCATCGAGAAGATGACCAGTGCTATCCGGCAGCAGATCCAGGTTGGTTTGCTTCAAAAGCCGTTTTTGCTCTCGTTCCCATTGGCATGTCCGTAACACAATGAACCTGTTGACTAGAAACTCCATGAAGTATGCTGAACTTCTAGGTTGCCATTCCGCAGTACCCCACGATCAGGGCAAGGCAATCACAGGAACCGCTTTGTAGTGTGTTTACCAGCATGTAGTTTACTTTTCATTCGCTCCACTCTAGATACCTTACTAAGCTGCTTGTACATGCGTGATCATGATGCCAGAGGCAGGTGTTCTTTTGCATCACGGCTGACCGGTATGTTCTGTGTGCGTGTTTGCAGGCATTCTTGGAAGGTTTCTACGAGATCATACCAAAGCATTTGATTGGCATTTTCAATGAGCAGGAGCTTGAGCTGCTGATTTCCGGTATGCCAACAGTTGACTTGGATGATCTACGAATGAACACCGAGTATCACAAGTACACGATGGAGAGCTGTCACGTAAGTGCTACCGTCTCGGAAAGCAAGGAGGAATTGCCTACATTGTAGTGAATGCTCAATCTTGCTGGGTACACGTTTTGCTGGATGTTCAATCTTGCTGTGTAATTGTATTGTTTTGCTGTCTGTCTGCGTGGTTGTATTGCTTGTGCCTCGGTATGTCTCCGCATTTGTATCTGTCCATCTGGCACCAACTCATTGAGCAGTGGTGTTTTACAGTGTCTATACTAGTGTACACGACTGGTGACTAGTACATGGCTGTACTACGTGTCCATGCATCGTCCATAGCGATGGCATCTGTGATCTTGCACCGTTAATTGAGAGTGACTGGCTATGCCTGTTGTATTCCCTTGCATTTCACAGATCCAGTGGTTCTGGCGAGCACTGCATTCCTTCAACAAGGACCAGCTGGCCAAGTTTGTACAGTTCGTCACCGGCACGTCCAAGGTACCACTGCAGGGCTTCGCCCACCTGGAGGGTATGAACGGACCTCAGAAGTTCCAGATCCACCGTGACGATCGGTCTCTTGATCGCCTTCCATGTGCACACACGTGGTGAGTACTCTTCTTTCTTTACATACCAACTCAGGGGCTGATACGAACTGGCAAGCTTCATTTATAATAGACAGCCCTGAAACTGGGAGATAAAGCTCAACTAAACCATCTGATGATGTTCTCTCTTTTCCATTTGCTTGCTGCTCAGCTTCAATCAGCTGGACCTTCCGCCCTATGAGAACTATGACAAGCTTCGGCACATGCTGCTACTTGCTATTGAAGAGTGCACAGAAGGATTTGGCTTGGCGTAGGGAGTCGTGTCAACAAGAAGGTGTGCTACCTCCCGTGGTCGCCCTGCCGTTTGCTGCAATCTCTGGTTTTCTAGTGATGTATGTGGTCCCGCTGCAGCAAGGCTGTTGCTTAACACCCATGCACATGGCTTTGTGCATTCTTTCCCTAATCCTCATTCTCCCCCTCCCCCTCCCTCCCCCCCCCCCCCCCCATATGTATAGAACACACATAACTCAGCTACACATTGAACATAGACTCAATACGGAAAAAGAGCCCCTGCCCCCTCCCCTACCTCTCTACGTAGATACACACTCACCAACACTCACACTCACCAGAACTTTAGCCATATCCATCAGCAGTCAGATATACTATGAAATACACGCAAGCTGTACATAAAGTTATGTCCCGGAACTGGTGCTGTTGCATGTATTTGTGTATGTACATGACCATGTGCATTGCTTTGTGTTGTTGTGAGCGTTTTATTATCTTGTTTTGTGTGTGTGTGTGCATGTGTGTCCTGGGTATTTTTTTGCGGTTTGAAGCGTGACTTTGTATTCTTTGAATTCCCCCATGCAACTGCGCCCATCTGTATAAAGAAATTGGTACTATACTGTCCGTAGCAGTAAGTGCCCTGCACAACCGTGCACCATCTGTATAGTAGTAGTAGTGGTAGCGGCGCTTGTACTGTTAGTCTGTTAGTGCCGCTGCTGGTGCACCCCTTGCACCCTTCTGCTCCATCATTGTGTATATACTTCCAAGTAGGTGTTTATTTGAAATTGTGTCCCATTCCTTTCCTGCGCGATTGCTGATGTATGAGTTCTGGCACTTTTTGTTTTATTTTTGTCCGTTTCTATACAGTTTCTTTCCTGTGCTGTTGCTATCTTTTATTTTACTTCATTGCTAGTTTCTCATCGGAGGGGGTAACATCTGATAATTGCCAATAACGAACTTTGCTGCTTTTACCACCGATTTGTGCGCCGTCACGGTGCCCTCCATGGCATATGCATTCCCCTCTGATAACTAGGCCAGCTGGAAATTGCTCATGTTCTTGTTCTACCAAAGAAGTGTTCCCCAGTGATTTGTGCACGTGTCTTCTTTTCCTGATCGCTGCTTGTGAGTGTGTATACAATAATTATTTATTATGTGTGTGTGGGGGGGGGGGAGGGGGATATGTGGGGCCGTGTATGTGTGGGTACATGGTGTGTGTGTATGTGTGTGTATGTGTGTGGCGTGGTGTGTGTATGTGTGTGTGTGCACAAGTTGCTATGTTTAACATAGCTGTTCGCTATCATCGCTTCCGCGATGGGCAGATCTGAGGTATGAGGTGTGTGTACGCGTGTGTGTGTGTGTGCGTGTGTGTGCGGTGCCAGCTAGTTCGGTTGGTGGGTACACTTATGCCAGATATATAGTGTTGGGTCTGTTGCCAACGTGTTCGGCTGCTTGAAGGTGTATTGTTGTACCAACCACCTTTGTTGGTTTCAGGGTTCATAATAATATAAAAACTTCCTATTTTGAAGTATACATACCTGCCAGTTAACCATGGACTGCTTCTGGCTAATCAATGGTGCTAGTGAATCCACCCTGATTTAGCCACCCACACTAGTACCAAGTATTACCTTCACTGGGGGCAGGGGTAACTGCAGTTGGATCCCGGGACGGATACCCTGATGCCGTCAATCCTTTTTCTGCACCTTGTCCTCACCCACTTACTGAGGTGTGGTGAGCCCATAAGTGGGATCATTTCAAGTCCACCCTAGTTTGGGGATTTCAGGGGGTGTAGGCCGTTGGGCGGTTCAATAGCCAATTGTAATAATAATTGAATCATCTATTCTTTCCAAGATTCCTTTTTTAGTCTCTCTCCCCTCTCCCGGGGAGACCCACGTGACCAGTTTCGGCAGTGAGCAAGTACAGTACAGTACAGTGTGCGTGTGTCCCATATCATGATAATTATGGATTATGGTGCAGTGGTATGTGCAGCGATTTCCAATCGAGGTAAGAGGTTGGGGGGGGTTCGATTCCCAACGATTATGGTCACACACGTCTTTCTTCTCTTTCTCAGACTCCTCCTGACTTTTCTTTCATTCTTAAGTTCTGGGTGGTTACCAATAGCCAGTGCATGCCGGAGTATGTGGTGCACCGGTGTGATCAAGAGTGCATGAACATGTTTATGGACTCTTGCCTCTTCGTGTGATGTGTGTGCGGGAAAAAAATGAAAAAGACCGAAAAGTAGGGATTCAGTGCATCGTTCACTGGCCAGAAAAAGCCACTTCGTAGCTGTTTGGTGTAGACCAGGCTAATTGGTGGCGGTCCGAATTCTTCAGCCTTGCAAGCTGTTGAATGGTGCAATCCCAGCACAAGTTATTATGGCTTCTGCTGTAGCATCGCTATCAAGTATCATCGCATTGTTATTAGGCTAGGGCCTGTTTTGGACTTCCCACTCTAAATAAAGAATACAAACAAACAAACAATCGCAACTGGCGATGGGCGTCAAAAGGTCAAGGTCAAAAGGTGTGTGCGTGGTGTATGCGTATGTACATATATGTGTAGCCGCAACAACTACCGGTAATACTTATCGAAAAAACGCGAAGCTTTTCGCTGATTTTGGAGGGTTCCTTTGAGAATCGCTGAAAATCTACTAAGATCATAGAGCGCCCCGCTGGAACGATCATTTTCGCTGTGTGAAAACACCGTAGACTCGTCTACGAATAGGGTCGTGCGCTATCAGAGTAGGGCCCGGAGGGGGTGGCGGGGGGTGGGTAGGGACCGTCCGTAGCCGGGTCCATGCGGATAATGCCGGCATCATATTCGGCATTAATGTCAAGTAATGAGACTATCAGAGCATTATCATGATTATGGAGCATTAGAAAAGAACAAGACGAGCATTATGTGAGGTTTGAGCAGCATAACGAGTTTCATAGTGGATAATGTCGGGAAATATCAGGTTTTTCGCAACAATCGGCTAAAGCCATGAGGTGCAACGCCGCAGACTCAGTGAATCATGTAATGGTGGATTGTACCAACACATGACTTTGTGATTTGTAGACATGGAACACCTTTAGCACTAATGCTACATTTACCTGACCACATGTACATACATGTAATGCCATTGCTACATAAGGTCTTCATGTAGCAATGTAGTCAGGTAAGTGTACAGGTGATGTAGCATTCCCAACGTTGCAACTGAGGCTGTTACACAAAATCCGTAAGTACAGGTTCCTGCACGAGTATGAGGGCAGTACCGCGGAATCCAGCCCGCGCCGCGATAGCGGCAAGGCCAAGGGCTGGATGAACAGCGGTACGCGGTACTGGCCGAGTATGAGTGACTGGAACGTGTTTCCCGTGTGCACCCAAGCCAAATAAAGAGATACATGACACTTGACTGTCGACATCCCCGGGGAAAATTGCGATTCCGCGGCCGCGTTTTTTTCCGCGTTTTTTGCGATTTTTTAAAAGACCGCGTTTTCCGCGATTTTCCCGCGTTTTTTGAACTTTTTTGTTGCACTAGACGTACACACAGTGCACTGTTCGGTCAGCAACGTCTCATCGTGGCGGCTTTTTACTCAAATATGACGAGTGCTTACACCAGAGACTTGTACCGTAAAAGCAGAAATTTTCGGTGGTGTAATATTTTCGGTATTCGCCAAAATCGGCGGTTCGGTAGCGGGAAATTTTCGGTAAAACCCGTTCTCCAGGTAGGTGTACTAGTACTACATGTATACAGTATTGGTTGTACCGAAAATTTCGGTGCGTTTTATTTTCGGTAAAAATTGTCGGCACCGAAGTTACCGAAAATAAAACACCACCGAAAATTTCTGCTTTTACAGTAACTGATTTATTTCACTACATACTCACTGAAAATCTCCGCACATCAATATTATTCACCGCATATTTACCGCATATTTACCGCAAATTCACCGCAAATTATGCCATATTATGCCGCGTTTTTCCCCGCGTTTTTTGCGATTTTTTTCCGCAATTTTCCCCGGGGACAGACTTGACAGACACATGTGCACACCTGCATTGTGTTTTGTGATTGTTTTCTGGTACAGTTTTTTGTAGTAGTCCATACTGCACCATAGTGCTTTTTTTCTCGCGGTGCCATTGACATTGTCGACTGGGCATCGGGCATTCTGGCTGTTCTGTTCCTACGGATTTTTCCCACGTCTTGATCGGAAACCTCGGCAAATTGCGCGGATCCTGCAGGTTGCTGAGCATTGCGCGCTTTGGTGGAGGCTCATCCGGCTCGTCCAAGATCTCCTTCGCGAGCGACTCCGCAATACAAGTTTCAGTCTCTCCCTCAACTTTTCGGAGGAGCTCATTAGGGCTTGGCGGATAATGCCGGCAGAATTTTCGGCAGAAAATGCCTGTTTGGGGGGTCGAGCATATTTCGGCAGAACGGGGGCTGAAAAAGCATTCTCTACCATGTCAAATGACAGTTACCACGGAATTGGCGTGCGACGTTCTGCTTTTGCAGCAGATTTGCCGTGTTCTTCGACACGCAGTCCATCCATCCACCAAATGTGGCCGGAACTGTTACTTTGCGGAAGGTAGCAGCCTTGAATGGCAGGCCAGTGGCAGAAGTCTACGAGTCGTAGATCTACATAATATGGCCCAGTTGCAGCGATTTTCGACCTCCGGTGAAAAAGCCCGCTGTGTGATTCAAATCAAATCATCTTTTGCTGCGCAAGTCGCTCTTTCACTTTCGTTTCAGTTGTCCTTGTATGTACGAAACACGCGCCAAGTTCGAGCCAATGAACGCAGTGGATTCCGTTGCTGAATCCGTTTGTAGATGAAATTCAAGTTTTTTTTTTTTTTTTTTTTTTTTATTTACTTGAAAAAGCACATAACCACCAGGAAGGCTGACAAAGAAAAAAGAGTAAGAAAAGACAGATAAAAAGAGCGCTGAGAGAGAGAGAGTTGGGGTACGGTTAGGGGAGGACTAGACATTGAATGGTGGTCGCCACAGTCACAGATAGTAGCAGTGCTGGTGAGGCTACAGGCACTCCACTGACCATTAGGTCTCAGTATCGCCATGCCGGTAACGCACCAAGAGACAAAAACGGAAGAAAATCTGAAGCGCAATACATGAATGGTAATTACAATATAGGTAATAGGGAGAGTGGTGACCAAGAGAGGACAGTATAGACCGTTAGTATGGGGTGCTTCAATGCACATCCCCAAACCGAGAGGTGCAATCTGGAAAGAACAGTGAGACGAACAACATGATGGGCTTCAAAGCACGTCCCAAGACCATGGCTGGTCTGAAATGTGTTTGTTCACACCTTTTTTAAAAGCTGTGAGTGGAGAGTGATTGGCCAGACGGGGAAAGATGTCCTCGGGGAGGCTGTTCCACAATTCAAGGAAACAGTACGGGAAGGAACGTCGAAGGTAATCAGGACTGGTGCCGGGGGTGGTGTTTAAGAGCTGTTCCCGGTGCTGGCGCTGAGCATAATGCTGCTGGCGGGTTCGAACAGTATCGGCCCGTGGTTTTGGGGGAGGGCGCATGCGTGTCAGACGGGGTGGGCCCTTGCAGTTAACTACCTTGTAGAGATAGGACAGCCCTGCGACCGTCCGTCTGGCCCGCAGACTCTGGAGGACTTTTCTTGACCAGTAGGCAGTACTAGTTTGCGTGGCACCATCAACAGCAGGCAGGTTAACGAGTGGAGGTAACCAACGTGTAGCCGGGGTGTTCCGACGTGGTGAAGGCCTACCCATGGCCACGTCGGGACATCACCAACCCCGTCTATAGAGAGCACCTTCTCGCGACAGTGTCATGGTGATGACAAAAAAAACTGTTGACAGTTGACGAGCTGAGAGAAGGACGCCATGGGCAGAAGTTGGAAGAAAAAAGAAAAAAAGTCTTTATACAAGTTAAAGAAAAGAGCGAAGAAAACAAGACGACATCAGGAGTAGTCTCCTAACCCCCTAGCATAATGAGGGTCAGAACCGGGTGCGATACCCATATGGCTCAAATGGTCCGCAGGGACCGGGGCTCTGCCAACCGCGGAAGGTTGTAGTATGGTCACTGTTTCCGAACACAGTGCCCTCCACCTTGTTTCATGCTGTCAATCTTACAATTGCGTGAACTATAACAAGGTTTATCTAATACTGGTTTTAACCAGTGTTAGGTTATATCATTGTCAAGTCATGTACATGTACAGTGTATGATGTAGGTATACATGACTGTACATACGGTACTGTCGGGCTCAGGCTAGCTTTTCACGATTGACCGCAGTGATCTAGTGAGGCGCCTCTACCAGGCTCTACCAGGCTCTAGTCTGCCCCAGTCTCGGCCCCGTAGCTCTGTACAAGCGAACCGTCCGCCAGCGCCTGCAACGCTGCATGGGTTGGGCTGGTTGCTGGGGTGGTGAGAGACCTCCGTTCTGCCGGAGGCAAGCTTACTGTCGCTCCACGTCGACATCCGATAGAAGTAATAGTTTCCGTTCCTTGACTTAGGCTTTGCCTTGAGATGGAGGAGCTGCCGTTTCCGTTTGAGTTTCCGATGGCTTTCCTTCCACGAACCAACATACCAAAGAGCTCACACAGATTCAGTGTGCACGGAAGTCGCAAGACACAGCCAGCTACTAAAGATGCTCTGGCCTAGCCCGGGGATTTTACATGGCTGTACATGTACATGTAACTGTTATGTCACATTTTACACCGTTTGCTGGGTATGTCCGTTGCAGAGACCATTCACTTCAGATCAGAAAAGGGTAACTACTTGTGGGTTCATACAATCCTGACTTAGCCGGCTGGCATGGCACAATAACTTTTGTTCATATTGGCTATTTACCTCGGATGGTTCTTCACTTTCTGTATCACATTACCTAATTGTTGTACATGTAGAAGTACCGTGATGCCACTCTACTGTATAGTTAGTTTAGTGAGTTCAGCAAAAAGTAGCTGGAGCTTCATCACGGAAGCTCACGTCCTTGTTTATTATCTTTATTAATTAATGAGGCTCGAGGGATGACCCAGGGCCAGAGGCGGGTAGCCTACTCCAGGGGGTTATGATGTATGCGCGTGACCAGGTGACTGCCCATTTGTATTGCATTTTCATCATTGTGTTTCTTTTGACCGTTAACATGGTAAAAGAGGCTTCATCACATGCACAGTCATCTGCACAGTCATATCAATATCATCATAATTATTCATAAAATTTAATAATTGTTATGGTCAAACTACACTCACTGACTGTGACGAGTCAGGGTCATAAGACTGGGCGGTGCTCGCCTGGTTTACCATGACATTGTTTACTGTTGCACCACTCAAACAGTAGTGGTCTAGCATGCTGCATAGCCTACACTCAGAGTCATACAGACCAGGCAGTACTCTGTCTCCAGTAGGCGCTAGGCCCATAATTATACTTTATACTATTAGTCAGCCTACTCCTTTGTCAAGTAATAGTTAGTGCCTTATTTACCTGGCCTGGGCCTGGTCCATGCTCTGCATGATGCCGGGTCGCGCGCGGGTGGCTCTACTCGGCTATGTGGGTTACTGGGTGGGTCATCAGAACAGCAGTAGTGTGAAGAGTGTTGACATAACACTGCACTGTTGTCGTGTCCACATCATGCACATGTCGCCTTGTCGTCAGTGGTGGGGAATCAATCAGCACTCAGACAACCGTGCGTGTTGCGATATATGGCTGCTGCAGAATGACTATGACTGTAGATGTCTACGCGTAGATCTACTGCGGTACGCGGTACAGTACTCAGTAGATCTGCGTGGTGGTGGACTGGTGGTGCTGGTACTGGTAGTGGTACAGTGGTAGGTGTCCTCACTGGACCTCTGAGTCTGACCGACGCGACATCTGTGTGACTGTAGCAAACTGCGAGTGTTCATATTCTGTACAATCATGGTATGCGTGCAGACTTGCCGTACATGGCTGTATCTGTCTAGAGTCTAGACTAACTGTGTAAGTGTGTTGCCTAATGCAGGCTGAGCTGAGATACTGTAAGTGAGAAGTCAAGCTAGCCAGTGGGTGGTAGATCTGTATGGTCAGTCAGTGCACAACGTCATGCACGCGGAGCAGAAACGAAAAGCCAGGTGCTGGTGGGCCATTCTGACGCTTCTGACATTGCTGTCTTTACTGCCTTCTTCCGCTTTCCGAATGCAATACTGTACATAGGTAGCGTGCGTTCGCTGCGGGCACGGCTCTACTAGCCCTGGCGAGGATAGGAGAGAGTCTGAAGGAAACATCGGATTGTTAGCAGTTGATAGTGTGGTCGATGCTCAGCAACTGCCATGGGACAAGAAGCCAGTACTGCTGGCGTGGCTGCGGCTGGTAGCAGTGGGGGTAGTAATCGAGAATCGAAGCGAGGGCCCGTGCAAATACTGAGCACCAAAGTCAGAAACAACTTCCAATCGACCCGAAGATCGAGCCAAGCGGGTAGCCAAGGTAGGTGCCCCCCCACATGTTCTAACAATCACGTTTTGTTGGTGCCTTCCGACCTGGGAAATGGGTATTGCATTGGTCCACCATTGCTCTGTTGACGAAATACTTTTGTAGGAATGATTTTGGAAAGGGATACTTTATTTGTGTGGCGGAGGATATCGATGACAGTGTGGGGCTCCTTCCTTTTCAGTGTCATGGATGTGGTTTCATAAGGAAGTTTGGGGTTTGACTTGAACTGATGTGGTGGACGTTGTGAAATATTCACGTCGTCACGCATGGTCCAGGTATTCTTATCGTCGAGGAATTTTCTTGCTATGCCAATGTTAGTGGGGGGTTGGAGTTGTTCTGTTGGTGACAAGTGCGATGTGGCGATTCTAACTGTGCCGCTACAGATTCTGAACGCCCGCTGCCACGCGCCCCAGGAAGCAGTCAGGAGGGAAAGGCAGCGTGGGGCAAAGAAGACTCTGGCCATGGTGGAGAAGTGGATGCCACGAACGGTATGGAGCAGGACCAGCTAGTAGTGGTGATTCACGACTTCCTCGCCGAGGGTGAAGGCATGCTGAAGGTGAATAAGGGCGATGAGCTGCGAGTTCTCAAGTACAACGACGAGGGAGACTGGTGCCAGGTTCAGGCACGTCGAGGAGAAGTTGGTTGGGTGCCAAGCAACTATCTGACCAGAATAAGCAGTTTGGACACACATACCTGGTATCATGGAAAAATTTCCCGGAACGAAGCCGAGTATCTGCTGAAGAGTGGCATCAACGGATCGTTTCTTCTGCGCGAGAGCGAGTCCATGATGGGCCAGCACTCAATATCGCTGAGATACGAAGGTCGCGTCTATCACTATCGTATCAACATGATGGAAAGCGGTTTCTACTATGTGACGCAGGAGGCACAGTTCCGTTCTCTGCTGGATCTCGTCGTCCATCACTCAAGCAATCCGGACGGGCTGACGACGACGTTGAAGTTTCCGGCGCCAAAGAGAGACGCTCCCGTTGTGTTTGGCACACCTGATCGTTGGGAAATAGAACGGACGGACATTGAGATGGGTCAGCGGTTAGGTGGAGGACAATACGGCGAAGTATACAAAGCACACTGGAAGAGCGTCAACCGGGTGGTTGCGGTCAAGACATTTAAAGTAAGGTTCAAATCAATTGCCCGCATAATGTTTACCGTATTTGCGCGTTGCTCGTGTATTGTGTACAACCGAGTATAATGTCCCCCACTCTCCCCGCCCTAGGGCCTTTCAAGACCAACAACCATAGGCTCTGGTCCAGCCTGGGCCAGTTATGGACAGTTTTCAGCCCGTAGATAAGAAAGCCTGTTTATTCCCACCCCCGATGAGCTTTCACGCACAGTTACAATGCTACCCAGGTCAAATCACTACCGGGCTCGGGTTCTACCCCCAGCACAATGGCCTGTGAGACTACCCCCAGCACAATGGCCTGTGAGACTACCCCCTACTACTTAGGCATACAGCAGAGAGCCTGTGAAGGCAACCACTCTGATATGGTGACCACCTGTCCTAGAGGACCACCGCAACTAGGACTAAGCAATTTAATTCCCGTCACATGATCCTGAATGCGACAGACCAACACTGTACACGGGGACCATATTTGTAAGGTTCCTTTAGCGATCGGCTTACACAGGGTTCACTGTATGAATTATCATGTTTCCGCCTACCTACTCTGCTGCGGACTTTTTAAAATCCGTTGAGAATTCTAGCTGCCAAGGGTCGCTGCCGGGCCTTGTAGCCGTGAGCACTGCTTGTCTTTGTACGTGAACTACAGTGCGTGTGCGTGGTAAAACAGTAAGGGCACCAACCCCGGTCATTCCACTGGATTTCCCTAATGCTTGTCTCATGAAGAGCGCGTTTTGTTTTGTTTATTTACGGATTCTCCAGAGGTAAATGGATACCTATCATGGGAGTCTCACCAAACCAATAAAATAATGAAAATAAAATTATGTATGGAGCGCCTAAAAACTCAAAATCTGAGATTTTCTAAGTCAAATGAGAGGAAGAACAATAGATAGAGCGTGGTTGTGATGAGTTGGGATGTCATGAAAATTGATTGGGAAATTTCTAGATTCATTATATTTTCTGTTATTGTAACATTTATTGCTCGCCTTGCTGATTCTATTCATTGTTGCGATAAAGTTACCAAAACTATCATCACTCTCGAGAGAGGTAACAGATTCCAGTATGCAGTACACCTTGGGGAGCGTGAGGCCGTTTGCTCAGCTTTCTAGGGGTATGAAGTTGGTTGCGATAGGACAAAAAATAAGAGAGATAGAGGTGGTGGTGGGGGGGGGGAGAGAAAATAAGTACGATCTGTGTAGGACCGTGGACTGCTCCTTCCCTGAAAACAGTCATCACCACTGAACTACATAATATGTCATTTGAAGTAAGTTGAAGTAGCATGTCGTCATTGTGGCTTGACCACACTTCTTTACACAGCAAATTTCCTAATTGACTGTCATTTCTGCCTCCCTCCAGGAGGACACAATGGAGGCTGACGAGTTCCTGAAGGAAGCAGGCGTAATGAAACAGGTCAGAATTGTAGTTAGCTAGTGTTAGCAAGGCATTTAACATGTCACCATATCCTGGCACGCCCGTAAGAAATCATTGCTGTTATAGAGGACTGGTCAGGCGAACTTACCGTGTTAGATGTGTGTTGAGTTATGACTGCTGCCACTGCTTCTGCTGCTGCTGCTGCTGCTGCTGTACTGATGGTGGCACAGTGTGAACAATCATGATAGGGCTGGCAGCAAGCTTCCAAAACTTGAATTTACTGTGACACAGGGAGGACCTATTTGGCATGCACATCTCAGAACTAGGTTGCTCCTGGATCTGAATGAGTTGTGGGACGTCCATACTACATCATGCCAAAAATAGACTTGGAAGCTGGAGAGAAGGTAAAGGGGCTGCTCCAGTCCAGGAGTAGCACGTAAATGCAGTACTATCCCACTGTCTGAAGTTTTGGATCGGTTGCTTCTGTATCAGTCTACTGAACATGTGTTTCATGATAACTGGCAGTGGTGCGAATGAGGTGTGAAACCTATTCTGGGTCCAGGTTGACCTAACATGGCTACCTGTGGCCTGGGTGAGCAATAGCATGCAGAGCTAGTATTGCAACTGGGTGCAAAACAAGAACAGATAGTAGATAATGCTGTTGGGATAGGCCGGTTCGGAGGGCTTGTACCTATGACGGGTGCTATAGAGGTTATTATGCAAGTTGCATGCTGTATTAACATACTTCTGGACAGCTAGCTGTTCAGTGGGGCTTGGTAGGTCTTATCAGCGGAGGCCAGCGTGACAGTGGCCGGGCCAATTGCAATGAGGTCCGACGTAGTGAATAACAAAGCAGTTTTAAACCCCAGCTCAAAGAATCAGAGTGAGCCATGTTGTCACGGCCATCAATTCAGTGTATATGTGCAAAATGTATTTTTCAGACACCGAAATTTGACAGATCGCATTTAGTATGCATTTACACAGTACGTATGATAATTATTATTGTGCAACACATGGTTCCGCTGCTGTTCCTCAGCTAGAGATCGCACGCGTGCTAAGCGGCGTGAATACCGCCTTTCCAAGCTGCTCGATCCTGGGAGTTCGTCAATATGGTGCACATACATGTAGTTTTAGTGTATCAGGGGCCCCGATTTGGCGAATGGACTATATAGGACACGTACGTTTTTTTGGGGTAAATTAAGTCTGCATGTTGTTGGTTCAGGTCAAGCACAAGAACCTCGTACAACTGCTCGGCGTGTGCACGCGAGAGCAGCCGTTCTTCATCGTCGCCGAGTACATGCCGTACGGGAACTTACTGGACTACCTGAGAGGACCTGAAGGCAGCACGCTGGACCCCACCACACTCATGTACATGGCTACTCAAATTGCAGATGGAATGGCCTACCTCGAGTCAACCAACATGATCCATAGGTGAGATGCATTTTGAACTGACATGTTTGAAAGATATCTGATGAGCTTTTATGGTTGCGGTGACTCAATTATAAAATCATTGAGATATTATCTTCTTTCCAAGCCCAATGCTTTTTATCTTGACACGTGCATGAAGGAGTACTGCCACCGGTCTCCATTAATTTATTATACCACTGTGGCCGTCATCACACTACTTTCTCTGACTCCCGTTTATGTCTATGGTGAAAAATCGAAAACGGGTGGTCGTATCATCATGCAGGCACAGTTCTTGACCCGTACCCGCGGTTTTGTTTTTGGAGAAATTTGAAAATTCAAACGCACGTACATGGTCGCTCGGGAAAAGACTGAGAGAGATACGCACGTTCACCAGTTTTAGTTCAAAATAGTTGTATACCCTCCCCCCTCTCCCTACTCTTGGTAGGGAGAGGATCATCATGGCAACCCGGCCAGACCAAAACCTCCTTACGTGGACGTAGATGTCGTCAATTCAATTGGACGAACTGTTGCTCTCCTCGCCACTCCACACAATAACAAAAGACTCGTGCAAATTGGGAGAGAGCGTTTTCTCTAACTTGATTTCACAAGGCGACTGGAGAACTGCGCTCCAACAAAACGGACAAGAGAATATATTATGGAGACGTGGAGAAAAGAGGGGAAAAAGTGGGGTGAGGGATACGAAAGAGGTGCCTGTGCAAAGTACAACAAGGCCTGAACAGGACGGGAGACAAAGACGAACGACGGGGAAATACGACGGACACAAGACGGCAACCAGACAAATAGAACGGAGACAAGACGAGAAAATGTGTATGCAACGGGGACGAGATGAGAAATAATGCATACGGAGGAGACAGAAGACGGTGCAGCGGCATGTACAAAGCATTCCAAGACAGCGCAGCGGCGTGTACCCACGGGTCAGCAGCATGTACGACACAGAGACACATACGCAGCCACGTGTACGACAAAAGAGACACAAGCGCAGCTACATGTACGACAAAGAGACACCCGCGCAGCCGCATGTACGACACAGAGCTACAAGCGCGACCACATGTACAACACTATCCCCAACCGAAAAAAAGACATCCACTCCTGTGGATGGAAGTGTATACAGTGGCGGATTTAGAGGGGGGCGAAGGGGGCACGTGCCCCCCCCCCCCCCTTCAGAAGCGCCGATCGACTTTTTTTTTTACTGATCTCGATCGAAACCGAGCTCGCGCGCACTTCCTGTGTAGATGACAAGGCCCAGTCGCTGTACTGCATGCACTGTACACATTCATGCACTGGTTCACCGGGTCCGTAGATCGATACGCGGTACGCGTGTACTGAACTTGTGAACTGTCAACTCTCGTCGCGTCGATCTGTATTCCGCGATCCGCGATCCGTGCGCACCAGAACTACGGTTTTGGTCTAGTACTGCACTGTACTCGTAGCACGAAAACAAAGACGGTACAAGTGCAAGTACACAGTTCAAAACTTCGCATGGCAATGCGTAGATTTTCCTGCCCTTGCCTTGCAAACTTCACTTGCCTTGGCGTTCCAGAACCTCGTTGTTGTTTTACAGCAGTTCGAAAATGAAGAGAAGGAAGCAACTTACCTTGTTTGATTCTGATTGTTATATTATACCAATAGTGCCCATACATTTACATGTTCGAGTATCACAAAAGTCATTGTAAAAGTAAACTTGTTCCATTGAGCCTGTAGTGTGCCCCCCCCCCCCTTGTTTCGGATCCTGGATCCGCCACTGGTATATAAAAAAAACAGAAGAAGGCAGAAAGACCGGGGAAATGAAATGTGAAACAACATAAATAGGCGACAATAAAAATACAAAAGAAGTGGGGTCACGACTGTTGAACGCATGACGAGTAGGCCAGGAGGGTTAACACCAGTCGGGAGCCCCGCAAAACTGTGCATCAATCAAACGGAACCTGGAAGCAACAGATTTTGCAGAGGACCCCGGCTGGCGGGCTGTTCGACCTGTAGTTGTCCCTTTGGATCTTGATTATTTGAACAGAACCAACCTAGTACGCCACCCATCCAACAGTCTAGACAAACAAAATTACACATGCAAGAGAAAAATGCAGCTTACGCGAGATCGTTATAACAATAAATGTCCACCAACGGAACAACATCGGAGAAGTCCTCCAGGACAGGAGGCGTAGCTGGCCGCGTTGCAGGTGAAGAGGGTGCGGATAGTGCTGACAGTCAGTCAGGTGATATGCATGGTGCTGTTTGCTGCGCTGCCCGGCGGACTCTGCGGCGCTGTCTCGAGCGGCGAGACCGACGGCGCACACGGCGAAGCAACGGGAGTGCCGGAGGTGCCGTGGGACAGAGCGGGGGAGGCAACGGAGCAACCGGGAGAGAGCACTCCGACCCCGTCATGGCGAAATAGACGGAAGTCGGGGCCGCGGCGGCGCGAAAACTAGAACGAGAAAGAAAAGTAACAAAAACAACCGAAACAGCTGGAGCACGCAGCCTCAAGCAATCACCACCCCTTCCACGGAAGCTGACCCTGTCCTGCCTCCAAGGCGACAACACACATGAACGTCTGGGTCGGGGCGTACCAGGCCGGGGCGGGGACGGAGGGGAACCCGGAGGAGAACCTGGAGGAGAACCCGGAGGTGAAGGAGGGGGGGGGGGACCGAACCCGGGGGCTGAACCATAACGGGAGTCGGAGCCACAGGGTGGGGTGCACCAAACGGGGCGGGCAAAAACATGGCTGGACCCCCCATAGATGGCATCGCCGTATTTTCAGGCGGAGACACTGCTGGACCCCTGGGGGAACCACTACCTTACCGTGGACAGCCCGTAACCGATCGGTGTGCACTGTTAAATGCTTAGCATGGCGGGCCGAAGGAGGGGGTCCCACCCGTACAATGGAACACACCACTCCCTTAATTACTTCTACCTGCCAGGGCCCAGTCCAGGGGCGAAATAGCTTAGGGCTGGCACCCGGGGGTGGAACTGCATGGAGCCAGACATAGTCACCTGGTTGAAAACTGGGGGATTTCACCCGCCTATCATAAGTAGATTTAGCCACCCGATGTGCCACTCCCAGGCGATCCCGGACTACACCAAACGCCTAGCCAAAGATGACCGCAAATTTGTGATATATGCGGGCAGAGGAGTAACTTGAGGGGCCCCCGGGGCAGGGAGAAAAAGATCAAGGGGTAAACGGGCCTCCCTCCCAAATAGCACAAAATGAGGGGTGAATCCCGTAGCACGGTGGACACCCGTATTGTAAGCAAATTGTACCAGAGGAAGGTGGCGGTCCCAGGATGTTTGGTCGTCCGCGACATAGGCCCGGAGGGCCACCAGAATCGTGCGGTTTGCCCTCTCGACAAGACCATCTGACTGTGGCCGGTAAGGGGTGGTGCGGGACTTACAAACCCCCAACAATTTACATAAAGAGGAGATGAGGCGGCTCTCAAAATTAGGGCCCTGGTCCGAATGTAATTGGCAGGGGACTCCAAACTTCAAAAATACCCGGTCAACCAAACGGTCTGCTACGGTCTCGGCCTTCATATCCGGGAGGGGAATAATTTCCACCCACTTAGAAAAATAGGGTAATGAGCTTGGTTGTGTCGTTTGATCAAGCGTGCATCGCCATCACAGAAGAGCCAGAACTCAAAATTCCATCCTTGTTCTTTTTCCTTGGCCAGCGCAAGGTCTGAGAGATGATTGCGACCGACCGCTTGCCCAGGACGACTTGGGGAAGAAGTCCGTCTGCACCTTGCCAATGTTGGCAGTCGGTGGCGGCGCTTTCCATGCCAAAAAGATCACGTGGACGTCCGGGATCAGACTTGTTCTCACATATAGGTCAGGCACTGCGGTCTCTCCCATCACAAGATATACAAATGTGCCGGGTCGGATGGACACTGGTTGAAAACGTGGTGTGGGTGTAGGAGCAGCGGAGGCAGCAGTCCCAGTGTTAATGCTGCCAGCACTGGCAGCAGTTGAAGCAGCAGCAACAGCAGCAGTAGCAGGAGAAGCACTAGCAGCAGCAGCGGTCCTAGCGGCCGCCATGCTACGGGCACTGGTCTGCGGCACTGCAGTCCTAGCGGCGGCCATGCTGCGGGCACTGGTCTGCGGCACTGCAGTCCTAGCGGCGGCCATGCTACGGACACTGGTCTGCGCACTGCAGTCCTAGCGGCGGCCATGCTACGGGCACTGGTCTGCGGCACTGCAGTCCTAGCGGCGGCCATGCTACGGGCATTGGTCTGCGGCACTGCAGTCCTAGCGGTGGCGGCCATGCTACGGGCACTGGTCTGCGGCACTGCAGTCCTAGCGCTACTTTCTTCACCGACATTGCCATCACGATGGTGACGAAAGCCAGGAGAGGCTCCTCGCAGTCTGATCCCGAGCCAGAGGGCACTGGATTGCCAGGCAGGTGATACTTGGTGAGAGAAATTGATCACCAACAGCACCATGCTAATAGCAGAGAGGAGAAGCAGAGCTCTGGTCGACGGATGCAAGCACCTGGTGCCCTGTGCAATCCAGCCTGTTTGTTCTTGCGCTCGCCTCTGGCAGCTGCGATTGTTGCATTTGACACCGTGTTTGCTCTTTGCATGACTGAATTCCTGATGTGTCGGGTGCTGGTACGCAGTCGTTCCCTTCTTCGCCGACGGATGTGTTTCCTCCCACGCCATCGTCACCGAAACCTCGCTTGCCTAACGTATGCTAGTTCTTTCGGAATCCATTCCGCGGCGATAGTAACACCAAGAGAACGGAGACCCTCGACTTAAGCCTCGGCCTTTCGGGAATCCATAAATAAAAGATTTTTTTTTAAAGAGTGTGGGGTTACAAACTCTTGGTAACACACGCACACCAGTGACAGCAACAGCTACTTTGTAATTGTATACTCCAAGACTCAAGGCAAAGCAGTCTTGTCAACTAACTACTGCTACTAACTACTACGCAGAGTTTCGTAGTGTGATGACAGCCTAAACGAATTCTGTCCGCAGTGTGGTATCAGCAGTTGTTTATTGGGCAATAGTAAATGTAGTACATGATGTGACATCAGATTGCTTAGCAGCAGGGGGTATGGTGAGTCTTAGCAGGGAGTATGGTGAGTCACCAGTCTGAAAGACCATCTAAAACGGCCTTCTGTTGTTGTCACTTCTTTTCCTTGGTCTGCAGAGATCTGGCTGCGCGGAATTGCCTCGTTGGTGAGAGCTATCGGGTCAAAGTGGCTGACTTTGGACTTTCTCGTTTGGTCAGCCCGTCAAATGAGATTTATGTTGCCCGGGAGGGTGCAAAGTTCCCTATTAAATGGACATCACCTGAGGCCCTAGCATACAACACATTCTCAACACAATCGGACGTTTGGTGTAAGTACCGCCAGGAAACCGCGGTTTGTTGGCTCTTACTGCTCGGCTTACCGATGCTCAAGAGTTTGTTCTGGAACATGCAATTCAGTGTCACGGATGGGTCTCGACTCCCGAAGTAGCCCAATGTCCCCATGCAGTGCGGCTTGTATTGCCTCACCTTCCTTTCCCAAGGTTGACATCATGTCATCTTCACAGAGATGTGTTTCAATTTTTTTTAAACTCGCAATGTTGTGTGGGACTCAGGGCGTGCAGTAAAATTCTCTGTTGCGACGACTTTTCTTGCAGCATTCGGCGTTCTCCTTTGGGAGCTGGCAACGTATGGCAGTTCTCCTTATCCTGGAGTGGAACTCTCTGCAGTGTACGAGCGACTGGATGAGGGATATCGCATGGACCAACCAACCGGCTGCCCCAATGAAGTATATGAACTGATGCTGGCATGTAAGTCAACGCTGTCATTCAAGACCAATGATATCATATCATCCTCACTATGTTGGTCGCATGGTTTTACGAAAGCCGTCTAGATCCATGACCAGCTGCACAGTGACCCAAGGCCATTCCTAGTTGTGATATGCTCCTCTAAGTTGAACTCCTCTTAGCCCTGAAGCTTACCGTACCCGTGGAGTATGATGCACACCAGAGTTTGGAGCACATTTGGACAATTCATGGTTCTTTTGGCAGGAGCATTTGCATTTTCCATGTCCTGTGTATAATGCACAGCGAAACCAGGGACTTTCAGCTGAAAAATAGTGCACCTCACACAAAACATGGTATCTATTATATTGTTTTGTAACTTTTGTGCATGCTATTTGCTCTACCACACTATTATTCCATACCTTAGTGTTATATCTAATCATATGCCATGTTGATATTCAAATTGCCACTCCCCCCCCCCCCCACCACCACCACTAATAAAGAACGCTCATACAAAGGGTGATGCTGTCGTATTTATGTGATGTATCTTCTGCTGTAGGTTGGGAGTGGCATGCCGAGGATCGGCCATCATTTTCTATGTTACTCGAGCAGCTCACTAACATGTTCAGCGATATGGACGTGAACAGCAGTAAGTATGGCATTGGCTTCTCAGCACCATCTGCTCAATCCACTTTGGACTGGTAGTTTGTAGAGTACAAACACAATCATTTTTTTCTGGAATACCAAGCAATTTTTTAGAGCTGCCCAAGCCCAAGGCGAGTGCATACGTGAGGTCAAATGTTTCAAGTCCACTCGGAAGTTTCTTATTTCGGGGTTGTTGGGCGGTTCAATAGCCCATCGAATCATCTTGCCGAGGTTTCTTCTCAATCTCTCGCCTGTGTCGCAACGGGAGGCCACGTGACCAGTTTCTGGAAAGTGAACGAGTACAAGTACGTGTGTGTGTGTGTGCCTGTTTGTGCCTGTTTGTGTGTGTGTGTACGCGTGCGCGTATGTGCATGTATATATGGGCCTGTTTTGTAGACGGTAGTTCAGGGGCACCAGCAGGATCGCGAGCACTCCCTCCACTGCCTTCAGCTTCATCTGGTCAACGTCCCAGTGCTGGTGCCGGACCAGGCAGACCAACACAACCAACGAGTCGGCAAACGCGTGCCAGCCCATCACCGGGAGCTAGCAGCACTCCTGCTCCGCGAATACCACCCCGGAGAGGAACGTCGGACAACATTTCAAGCAAGCCGGGGATCAACGGAATGGGAGAATCACTGGATCAAGCAGCACCTGTGCCGTTGCCAAAAGACGGAGAAGCAGCTGTACAGAGACCGCAACGTCGCCCACCTCCACGCCCTATTGAAGATAAGCCAGCAGCTAGTTCTGCATCAGGTGACTCCGTCCAGCCACAAGGGCAACTGCAACAGAGATCTGCAACGCCTCCCGTCATGTCGCGATCACAACCTGTCGCGCCCGCGTCTTCGAATCTGGTTGCACAAAGCCGCGCGCGCTTTACTCAAGTCAGCTCAAGCGTAACGCGGCCCGCCGCCACACCGCCCCTTCCTCCGACTCCGGAACCCACTCGAAAATCATCTGTAGCAGAAGAGGCACCCCGCGCAACCGCAAGAAGATCCCCGCCAACCAGAAGCTCCATTAGTTCTAATGCTTCAGGAGACTCGGTCATCAATCGGCTCGAGAAGCTTGTTGGCACACTGCATGCGGACAATCCTATTGCCGGTGGGTCTCAACCGACACGCCAAGCTATCACTCAATTCTGCAGCACGTCGTCCAGCGTCGGTGAAACTGCCAAAGAACTAAGTGAGAGTAATCGCCTGTTCGGTGCTGGAAAGGTGACATTAGTGAAGTTCCGCGATCAGATCAACACCGTGAAGAACATCGGCGAGCGTACCAACAAAGGAGTTGTGACAAGCTCGGACGATCTCCGCAACCTGGCGTCCACTATCCAAAAAATATTGACAACGGCACAGAAATTTGTGGATAATGTTGAGAGGTAACTACCAGAAACTCTTTCAACGGTGTACATGAATAGTAACATATGGATTTGACTATAATTATGTTTATTGCTGCTTTAGAAAAACACTTCATCTCCGACGCAATGATTGATATGGGAGGGTTGATTGTACAAAATCTTGCTGATTAGATGATGCTATTCATATTATAGTCTTGAGATTGGTGCCAGAATTTATTGCATGCACGGTCCTGGCCGATCTTCTTTCCACATTGCAATGAAGAGTTGGGGATACATTGCCGTATTTTGGCTTATTCACGAATGAAGGCTTGGCGATACACATCACATTTTGCCTGCCCGCGTATTTTCAATGACTCCTCCTTGCTGGCTATATTAGGCTCACCTTGCCTTTCTCCTTGGGGTGTCGCAAGACATCTCTGCATTCATCTCTGTCTCTCTGTCTGTCTCTGTCTCTCTCTGTCCGTCTGTCTCTCTCTCTCTCTCTGCTGTGTGCCATCTTAAACTTGGAAACAAACTACTGTGATGAGTCAAAAATGCCAGCCCCCTTTCAACCAAATATGACTTCTATTGACACAACCTATATATTGCTACATTTTGATAATTGTATCTGTCACGCCCGCCGATGACGAGACTAGTTTTGTACGTTGCCGGTTGATTCAGCATCCCAGGGTGCATGTGCATAATGGAGTGGTTATCACAATTATAATACACGAATGCAGAGCCATGCATGACGCAGTCTCACAAATCCTAAGCTCTCTCTCCCCCGCCCCCTTACATACTGGACTTACACGTGCCTCGCTTGCAGTAAATGAGACAGTATGATACGTAACATAATTACTACTATTGAGTATTGTAGACTACACTGACAAGCTGCATGCATGATCAAGAAGACTTCCAGACTCCAGCCCTCCAAAATCAAAATGGACAAGACTCGGGCAGTCAATGCACAAATCCTGGTCATGCAGCATGACTAAACTTTGTGTAGTCCATGACTGTGACGTCGTTGCCATGGCGTCTTTCATGATTGTATGTACGCAAAAAATACAAATGAAAATTTTGAATTTTTTTACTGCAGCTTTCAATCATGACATCGATTTGGAATAGTTGTCTTTCGTATGTTTTGATCATCTATATCTAGCATCTTCTTCCAGCATTGCAAATTATTTTGTGTTCGGTGTAGAGATTTGGAACAGTCCACTGTTGAGTCTTCTGAACGCTACCTTCAGGTTTTCGTTGTTAGTCCCTGCTACCATATCACTCGAGGGAATCGTCCAAAATGAGAATGTAAGATTGATAGTCCGGCTTTGTACTGCATGGTAGTCCCATTCTTACCCACAATCAGTTGTTGGTAAACCTGTAATTTAGCGCCCCCAGGTCGTCGGATGTCTTGTACTAAAAAATGTAGTATTCAGGTGATTTCAGCACTAAAATGACTACACTGTACAATGTATATCAGTGTTGTGCTTAGTGCCATAATTATATGGGGGTAGGGACTTCAGACCATTTTTTCAAATCGGTTTTCTGTGGCTTATGTTTTGCTTTTTGGATAGGTTAGAGCTTCCTGAGGAGTTTGGTCTTTAGTTTTTCTAAATCGGACAAAGGAAACTAAAGTTACAAGCAAAATAGTCATCGCCTATCACCGGATTTGTCCGACAAACGTCCCACACATTTGAGATCAGAGAGATATGTCAAACTGAGAGAACCCACTTTCCTTGGCAACGCATAGCAACCGCACACCAAATCCAAAAACAATCTTGATTCTCCGCATGAAATAGCGGAATAGTATGGTTTACAATGTAGTGGGTAGTAACAGGAGACATTGATAAGACAGTCCTGAGATAGCTTCGGACTGTTGGTGTGGTTGGTGTCAAGAAAAAGAATGGTCACGGAAGAGGCACTGACTAAGCTCAACATGTACATGTACAGGACATTGTATTGGCTGGGGTAATCGTAGCACGCACATCATCATCAGCAGAGATACAGCAAATAGCAACAAGAGTATACAGCACATCTCCCAGTTCGGCACTCTTTCAGCTATTCTTGCGGAGCTCAACCAGATCGAGCATAACAGCATTGGAGACAAGAATCGAGGCATGGACCGAAACAGCCAAGAGCAATTCAATTTGTACATCAGCATCATTTAGCGCAGGATATTTCTCGCTGCTTTCCATACTGTGACTATGGCGGCGCTGCACGGCAAAGTACAAAGAGGAATAATGCAAGAAATAGGTCTTCTGGAAGGTGAAAACAATAAAGATTACCTTCTATCTAGACTAATTCGAGGTCGTAGAATACGAATATCACATTTTCAAGAAGGGGACCCGGACGGATCATATGGTTTCTCACCTTTCCCTTCCATCCGCATACGTATCTCCGTCAAAAATGAACGTAACAGCTCCATTCTTGCTGGTCCCAAACGAAGGCAAGCTCCAACAAGACGAACCGAAACTTTCTCCAACTGTACAAGACTTCCTTCATTTCGAAAAACGGTTCCACATTTCTTTACACGACTTGACATATGACCATCACACGATTTGTGCAGGCGTCGATTTGCACGCTTTTGCCAGTTTTGGGCCAAGAAGTCACGTGGTCTGAAGTCCCTAATGGGGGGCGCTAAAGTACAGGTTTATCCAGTTGTTTACATGGTGTGTTTTACACGGCATGCCCTTCAAAACTACACCTGATATTAGCAGAGATTTGGAAATGTATAGATTTAGAGAGACAGACAGACAGACAGAGAGACAGACAGAGAGACAGACAGAGCAAAGATATGCACAATGTACTAGTACATGTATTTCAATACAACTACCATAAAGTGCCGCTAGAGCGCCCCACCATCTTGTCCTTTCATGGCCGTATCGTGGAGGTAGTCTCCTGTCTGTAGGTCATACGGCACGAACTTTGTACACATATTGCATGTTCTGCAGACAATCCGTACGTTCGAGCAGACACGAGCTCCACACAAGAACCTGCTTAATGTGACCTTAGTACACTAAGGTTCTCACACCGTACAAACTTCGTTGCACTCTGCTATACGATTTTCCTTTCCCTGGCTGTAAAATCAAGATGGGGCGCTCTGGCGGTACTGTACTTTACGGTATATCCAACTGAAAGAGCTGGTTCATATACTCTCATTAGCAGCGGTGCACACTTCCTCTTGGTCATTACATACCAGTCCTGGTTGTTCTCACCAATGTGATGGGACCAGTGAAATGTGTACTTCATTACCACAGCCGCATGCGCATGTGCCCGTTCCGGTATGTCTTCACTGGAACAGGCGTAACAGGTGATTCTGCCCATACCGCAGCCGTTCACAATAAGCCCATTGTGCATTGCCAAATCAGGAATGTATGAGTAATGCATGTGGGTACACTGGGATCAGCAGTTTGTTGTTACACCGTGCACAACCATGCACAGGTTGCTGTGTGGGGTGTTGGCAGTACAGACTACGTCATTGCATGATGGGCTTATTAAATCATTAAAATGAACTAACTCAACAAATTGTATTAACATGGAAAAGAGTGTGGTCACAAGTTATGCGATCCATGTTACAAATTTTTTTCCTTGGCTCACCATCTGAGTTCTAAACTCACGAAGCAAATACATGTATTGTCCATGGCCTGGCACACTCTGCAGCTGTGCTACATGTAGGAAAAAGTCTATCACACACCACAACCTTACCCCCTTAGTTATTCTCGCAAGGTCTCCTTTCACATTGGTAAACTATTATACATTTAGAATGATTACATCTATAAAAACCAGTGGCTCGAATGTGCGCATGGGGATGGTGTCCGTACCCCGGGGCATTTCATGATGCTCAGCAGAACTTAATCTTGCCAATGATTTTTGTAGAGCAATGGATATAACGAAGGTTGCAAACATATGATCAAAATCCGGTGTGCGTTTAGAAATGAAATGAACTGAAACAAAACAATAGGACTCTAGGCGCTTTCTCTTGATGCGCATCAGGAAATTACATTGGTATTGACGAAAAAATTGACAACAGAGTCTATACATATACGTACATGGATACTCAATAGTTTACACTCTGTTAGAGCAATGGTTACGACAGTGAATGGTGCAAAAGCAGTTAAACCAATGGTGTTGTTACAAGCCACAATATGAACTTGAATAACCGCTGATTGATCATTTTTCTGTCTGTTGTTTTGTATAATGGCTAGACTTGTATGTGGCGATGTGCGGGGCCAATTTGCAACGCTGTTCAATCGCGTGACAACAGTGAACAAGAAGAATGGCCCTTTTCAGGTGAGTCTGATGTGTCCGGGCAAGAGTCCCTCGATAGGCTCATGCAGCCTTTGGTCAGTCCGTATATAAAAATCAACCAATCAATTGCACTAGTTATGGTGGCTATCCTTGTCAGTCCTGGAAATAAACAATCGAGACAATAATTAACAACCCTGGTACTTTTATTGCGCAGTGATTCCGCTTTCTCTGATGTCTTGCAATAGATGGTGCTGTGCGTTGGCTCCTTTTTCTCATCGTCTCCTGATGCCAAGAAGGAGTGGGATGACTTCCGCTCCACCAAGCCCACAGGTACAGGTTGTTGTTGTGCAGTGTAGTCCATTGTTAGCCATTCAAAATCACATGTTTCATGTACATGTACTTGACAATTAGCGTATTGACTCGCCGATGAATACTTTTCAGTAACGTTGTGTTATCCCTGTGTATTTTCCTGCTCTAGCGCCTATTCCCATGTACATCATAGGACCGAATTCACCTGCTGAAGCGGTCTGCTATCCCAATGCCAATCAAGGCGGTGACTTGCTGCCTGACCTCACGTATCTGGGTAAGCGTGCATGGATGCGCGTTCTGTGCTGAAATTCTGAGCTGCAAAGGGATTGTCCTCACTCTTCAGTAATGTTGCATCAGTGTACTCAATGCAGCTGGGGGTTCATGGATAAGTAGTCGGCGCCCTGCACCAATGCACAGCTCAGTGCTTGCAGGGCTATGCCTGCACAACGTCTGGCACTAACTGAGTCATGTGTCTGGGCCTCATTGAGCAGCACTGCACTTTTGTACATCTGGCTGCTTCTTCAAACTATTGTGACGCATCTTCCCATATCAGTGCTGTGCAAATTTAGGGCATCACATCATACCATATTGCTATTGCCATTACGTTAGTTCTTGATCGACGTACACAACTTACCTTTTAAAATATACTGGTTCAACATGGCATTGCTCAAGTTGCTTGTTTTGGTTAGTTGTCTTTCAACATGGGTACTGTTAGATGTACGCCTGAGATTAGCAGTCTCCAGAGATAGGTGGGCATTTTACACGTCTGACTGTCTTTTGGTGTTTGAGTGTGATAGAATGGCATGCATTCATCCTGTTCCCCTTCTGCTTCCGCTTATCCATGTCTGCACTGCAGGTCGTCAGGGTGTGTACTCTACCTCGGAAGGTCTTACTATTGCCTTTTTGAGCGGTGTTGAAGCAGGCGCATCTCAGGTGAGCCACGGACTGCTCTTCTATGCTTTTGCTGATCTACTTGTTGTGCGGTGGTACTCATTTCTGCTAGCATTATGAATAATATCTGGGACTGGATACATGCCCATTGTCGCGGTTCATTCTTTTGAGTTTGGATTGCTGTGTCTCCCTGCTCACACCGTTGTATAATCCCCTTTTCTTTCTTGCAGGCTGGCAGTGCGACACACGTTTACAGCAAAGCTGATGTGGACTCTCTGGCAGCCAGTGCTCAATCAGATGACTTTGCTGGTGTTGATATCCTGATGACGACGGAGTGGGCACAGAATATTCACCAGTTTGCTCCGACACCCCCGGTTAGTGTTGCTCTGCTGTTCGCCGTGCTGCAGCTTGTACGCAATGTTCTGCTACGTATGATTCCCCTTTTTTCAATATACCTGTATAGGACAGGTGTTTAGCGCTATTCGATGTGTTGTGTTCTCTGTTGCTCACAGCCAGTGGCTACGCAAGGCTCGGCGTCCGTTGCGCACGTGGCTCGCGTGCTGCAGCCTCGCTATCATTTTGCTGCCGGTCGTGATGTCTTCTATGAGAGAGCACCGTACAGGTGAGGCTAGTCTCTTTGACCAAGTGTGGCCAGGCTTTGTGACCTTGATCTGCAAATGCGGCTGCATCTTACCGGTTGTACAGTCATGTACTGGTAGTTCAGTGACAGTGTTGTTGATCCCCACTTGCCATCCATTTTTCCGTGTAGAACGCATCTTCAGCTGCTTTTCACACCGAATACAGACGAATAGTACAAACATCCTACCCTACTACACTGTTCGCACTGGTTGGTGGATGTGGGTGTTTCTTCCTTGGCCCAGCCTAATGGCACTTACATCACATTCACACATGCATGATGACTCACACACTAGCTACCGGCACATACTGATAGGTCCACTCTGATCAATTTTATTTTTCTATACTATTGTTAGTTCTAGTGTTCAGTGCTGTCTGATGATCACCCAGTGCTTGCTTACAGCTACAGCAAACACAGCCTCCCATCTCCTGTATTTGTGCAATTGATCCTATGTGTCTAGTCTCAGAGATGATAACTACTCTATGTTCCCACCCGCTGAAGCATGTGTGGACATTTACAGGTGCATAATTTGGCTTCGGCATCTGGTTTCGTGATCCAACGTTTGCCTTCAAAATTACAGTGAAAAGCACACCCTTTTCTCTCCGATTTTACCCCATCCTGGGAACTTTGGATTGTTTTGCCGACTTCTGTGGTTATGGTGATGCTTGGGCAACTGTGTTCACTGCTCTTAGGAATCACCAAATCCTGTTGGAGAATTCTCGTCATGTCACCCGGTTCCTCAGCATTGCTAATGTCGGCAACCCAGACAAAAAGAATCGCGTAAGTAGTTATGCTTGTTTTGTAGGTCTGTGCATTTTCACTCATGTGTTCAATAAAAATGGCAAACGAAGACAGGTAAACAGCAGCTTTCAGATTTCAGAGAGCGCATGCAATGGTGGTGGGAGTGTAACATCTTACTGAATGTAAATATGATGGAGATACTGTTTGATCAAGTGCTCTTTTGTGAAGTCTTTAGCCACCACTGCATTTCGGGGCTGGCTATCCCCGTGTGCTCCACCTACACCTCCTGCGCTCTTCTCTGCACTGAACTCCTGTCCCCTGTACTGCAAGCAGTGATTATTCCCGCAGGCAGGTCAATTGGCATGCTCCCAGTATCGGACTGGGGTGTCAGTGAGGTCTGCTAGCTTTACCTGAGTGAGAATTGAGTAGTAGTTCTCCGAGGTCCGTTGAATTAAGCAGGTTAACTACACAAGTCACAGGTTTTCCATTGTATTCTTGGGAGTTTTTCTCACAGGTTAACACAGGTAGTTTTCGAATTTGCTTCGGTCATCTCTAAAATCGGCATTACACCTGCAAGTATTGTCCATTTGTGACACGAGCAGACCTTGTATCAGCAAGCATTGCCCTGCATGTGTCCTTTTCTCTTCTCCCGCACTTGGACGTGTACACTGTGTTTGCATGTTGTCTGCAGTGGATCTACGCATTCCAGATGACGCCCATGTCGAGCATGGAGAAGGCAGAGCTGATGCGGCAACCGGACGTTTCCACTGAATCCCCGTTGAGTGAAGCCCGTCCTAAGCAGGATGTGGCTGACACGGTAAGTGTCTGCAGCACGTACGGACTGTCTCCAAAGACCGCCAAGGTTACTGCTGCACCAGGGACTGAAGTTGACTGGCAATATGGAATGTTATGCCTGTCTGTTGACCATTTTGGGTGATATGATGACTGATACTGTAAAACTGAAAAATCTAACGTTTTAACGACCAATTTTTTCGTTATTTGAAGAAATGTTATCGCGAACCCAGCTTGAGGTGTCTGTGTAAAGTTGCGCACACAGATGGGTGACCAGGTAGCCATCGTTAAACTTTCTGCACGTTATCATGCCAAAATTACAAAAACGTTAAACTTTTTGGTCGTTAAACTTTCCGGTTTTACAGTATATCAGTGATA
The DNA here is from genome assembly GCF_964019385.1 of Sycon ciliatum. Classification (NCBI taxonomy): domain Eukaryota; kingdom Metazoa; phylum Porifera; class Calcarea; order Leucosolenida; family Sycettidae; genus Sycon; species Sycon ciliatum. The sequence goes on from NC_088644.1 coordinate 24,314,219, forward strand.
TTTCAGTGCAGTTTAATAATAGCTGCAGAGGAAGATCATTTTTTCTGATGAGGAAATGCTCAGTTGTTTGTCTTTCTTGTGTTTAGCTTTGATTGTAGCCTCTGTTGATATTTGCTTGTGTAGAAAAAGGCCGAGGCCGAGGCAGCCCCACAGCAGTTCTTCTTCGACATGAATGCATCGCAGCGTGGTGGTAGAGGTGGTCGCGGTGGTCGTGGCGGTCGTGGTGGTGGGGGTCAGCGTGGAGGACATGGCGGCCAGGGTCGTGGTGGTGGCGGTGCTGCTGGTGGTGGCGAACATGGTCATGCGGGTGGTCGTGGAGGCAAGTACTGTGAAACCTCTTTAGGACGAACATCATGGGACTGACGATATTTTGTCATGATAATGGGAGTTCTTCGTATCCATATTTTATAACCCAGTGAATACACAGGAATCCATCCAAAAGAGTTATGTATACTAGTTCTTCTAAAGCAGAATTGTGTCTTGTCAGTGTTCTTCACTGTACTGTACATGTCCAGTAGGGTTCCTGGAGAGTGCTGGATGAGAACACAAAGCACAGGCTATTGCATCCTGAGTGGCCTCTACTGTAGCCTTGTCAGCCCATCTTTAACTATTACATCACCTGTGTGGGTGCGGAGTGTAGATATATTTCAGCACTTCATTCATTCACTGTTCTGTGGTCACAAATATCTTTTTCTGTTCATTTACCTTGAAGTCTGTGTACTAACTTGAGACTTTGTGTTATATACATGTGCGATTTCAGGAAGGCAGCGTGAATATTCCCAACATGGAGGGCCTCCTTCCAAGCGGCCGTTTGAAAACCGTAAGTGCGCCCTTGCTGTAATTGTAATAGGAGCTAGCGCTGGATGTTACTCTTCTCCTCCTCACTCTCCGATGATGACGACGGCAAAGGCGGCACACTGCAGACACATCTATTTGAGGCAGCTGCACTCTTCTACTTTGCATTTCTCTTTCTAGCTTGCAATATATTATGATGATGCAGCTACCGAAATGGGTAGATATGTGGTGAGTGGCTCCTCTAGCTTGTCTTTGGACACGCTGACCACTGCACTGCGATATCTTTCATGTCTCTTCTCAGTTACGGGCGGATGCAGCTACCGAAATGGGTAGATATGTGGTGAGTGGCTCCTCTAGCTTGTCTTTGGACACGCTGACCACTGCACTGCGATATCTTTCATGTCTCTTCTCAGTTACGGGCGGCATGCTCTAGATACACGCATAGAGACATGCACCATTATGTGTGTTAGTGTGCTTGTATTATTCCACAGTCTCTCGGGGTGACATTCTGTTTTGTAATGTAAGAAATTTGGGTGCTCCAATGCTCGAAGATTGCTCAATGCCCTTATACAGTAGAGTTTTCCACGTAGCAAAGAGAGAGACAGACGGACGGACGGACAGAGAGAGAGAGAGAGAGAGAGAGAGAGAGAGAGAGAGAGAGAGAGAGAGAGAGAGAGAGAGAGAGAGAGAGAGAGAGAGAGAGAGAGAGAGAGAGAGAGAGAGAGAGAGAGAGAGAGAGAGAGAGAGAGAGAGAGAGAGAGAGAGAGAGAGAGAGAGAGAGAGAGAGAGAGAGAGAGAGAGAGAGAGAGAGAGAGAGAGAGAGAGAGAGAGAGAGAGAGAGAGAGAGAGAGAGAGAGAGAGAGAGAGAGAGAGAGAGAGAGAGAGAGAGAGAGAGAGAGAGAGAGAGAGAGAGAGAGAGAGAGAGAGAGAGAGAGAGAGAGAGAGAGAGAGAGAGAGAGAGAGAGAGAGAGAGAGAGAGGAGAGGAGAGAGAGAGAGAGACCCTCCACCCCCCCCCCCCTCTCTCTCTCTATCTCTCTCTACTGTACATTGTCCATTATAGTCCAGTCATGACTATTGGTTTTGCTGCTGACTGTGTTGGCCACTGCAGGAAGCGATGACTGCTGGTTTTGTCTTGGTAGTTCAAAGGTGGAGAAGCATCTCATCGTTACCGTTGGTGAACAGGTACTGCTTTCTGTGTGAGATGTTGCCATGATTTAGTGGATAGGATGTGCCTGTCTCCTCTAGCTTCAGATACTGATGACTGCAAGTAGAAACACAAAGCTGCCCCACGAAACAGGAAAGCTTCGCTGTGTGATGTGATCGTAATCGCAGCTCTATGATTTACTTTTAACTCTGATCTCAGAAGATGGGTATGTTTGCGATGTGTAGCTGTTTGTGGTTTGTGGAAGAGGTACCGCATTGCAAACTTTGAGATTCGCTACCTTCAAGTAGTACTTTTCTGAGCTGTGCAAGAATCTAGCGGTGCAAACTGGTCTCAGTTTCTAAAGTGGACGTATTTCTTGTTGCAAACATAACTTGCCTCACAGATGCAACATTTGTTCTGATTTCTATGCTATGTTATGCAGGTGTATGTTGCACTGGCAAAGGGCCCTCTAGTTGATGATCACTTGCTCGTCCTTCCTATTGGCCATCATGCTGACAGTGTCAGTCTTCCGCCGGTAAGCCAGGCAGAGGCAGGATTAGTTGATGTGGTGGTGGTGGGGGGGGGGAAGAGTGTTGTGCGTGCTTGTGTGTGTGTGTGTGTGTGTGTGTGTGTGTGTGTGTGTGTGTTGCAGTGTGGCAGTGTGGCAGTGTGGTAGTGTGGCAGTGATTGGTTTTGATTCACTGTAACAGGGTTGAAGTGGGCTCAGAAGTTGGACATGCAGTCACACAGAAGTGACAAGTGACAGTACAGGGTACGCTTACATGAGGTGTGAAACTCATGGGTGCTCCTGCACGAATGTGTTCTATGCTCCACACCTGTCCGTTTGAGCACATGGAAAGCAGTAATGATTATTGCAAGATGCGATATGCCACCAATGTATGGGACCTGGTTCTAGAGACCACCTGGCTTTAAAACGACCGCTTTTGCTTGCACCGTGGGGTGGTCGCCTAAACCAGGTTTTACTGTAGTTAGCACCCATTTTTGAATGAAGTGCTATGGTTGCTATGGTTATTGGCTCTAAATTTTGTTTAATTGTTAAAGGCCAAGATTTCTCCTAAGTGACACGTACATACAGTAATGGCTGACCGCACCATCCTGAATTGACTTCCGATGTCCTTGTGTTTGTTTGTGTTTCATTCCTTGCTCAGGTTGTGCATACGGAACTGGAGGCATATCCTACCGTGCTTGAAACTGTGACTACGGATAGCGTTCTTTGAGCTAGGGAGACATTTTGTTTGTCAATCATTGCAGTGCTTTCTGAAGTGTGCGCGTATGACGTACAGTGTATGCACTACAGTCCTGCTTGATGAAATCCGATCAACTGAGTCAAGTGCTACTGTACTAGTACTCGCCGGGCACTGTGCAGCCCTTAACCTGTTAGTACTGGGATGTGTCCTGGTGCAGGGCACCAATGTGACTCATGCGCTTGGATTTCATTGAGTAGCACTGCGCCGTCTGTAGTAGGTGGTAGCGTGTTGCCAAAGAAGTATTCAGTAAGATTGTGTTTTCATCACTTTCATTAGGTATCCAGAGCTAACTAACTTTAGCTACACATTTCGTTAGTTGACAAATAGGTCTTCCTGTACAGCCTACTAACAGGCAATGCAACATGTACATGTATATAGACTCTGAAGCTGCTTACTGAAGAGGTCCGCATGAACAGGCCACAGTATAACATGTCCTATATTTGGTGTTGTGTTACATGGCGAGCTATTACTGTATTCCTGTACATGTATTGTGTACTATATGCTTAGGATATTTTGAGGTGTGCATGAGCTGTTCACGTGTTGTTGATGGTGTTAGCCTTGACCGCTGGGTTCTCTCTCGCACGTACAAGAAAGCTATTGTGGCATACTGCGAGTCCAAGAAGCAGTCGTGTGTCTTCTTCGAGCGAAACTTCAGATCTCGCCATATGCAGCTCCAAGTAAGGCTAGCTTTGTTGGGGCTTCTTGTTGATACGAGTCTATTGCTTTGGTGCGGCTATCGGGTCTATTGTGTTGTGTGTATCTGAGTATAGTATTGTGTGTGCATGGTGAATTGCTCACCTATCTGGAACCGTTGGGCTTCATGAAGTAATTGTTTCCAATGCCCATACTTTTTTTCTGTTTCCTCAAAGGCAGTGCCGATTCATCACAGCCCAGAAGCAGTGAAGCGTATCTTCCAGTCGCATGGTACAGACCGTGGTATTACCCTCATGAACATTACAAGCGATGAGCAACTTGATCAGGTCAGTGGATGTGTACCGTATGTACCGGGTGTATGTGTGTGCATGTGTGTGTGTGTGTGTGTGTGTGTGTGTGTGTGTGTGTGCATGTGTGTGTGTGTGTGTGTGTGTGTGTGTGTGCGTGTGTGTGTGCGCGTGCATGTGTGTCTGTGTGTCCATTACTTGATCTCTATCACGGAGAACTGCACTGTTCCACAAGCACTCAAGCAGATCGGCTGCTTCCTCTCTAGAACAAATTTATGAGGTGCCGGCTTTGCGTAGGGCATCTGACTCCACTCAAGCTACTGTCGTGGACATGGCCAAACTTGGAGTTTTCTTCTTACAATAGCTACAGCATGTGTAAAGTCGATTGATTTGAATGATTTCTTCTGGCTTTAATACTGGTACACGATCATGCTACTACTGTCTTCTGTTTGGCAGCTTGTTGACAAACACCCGAATTTCTTTGTCGTGGAGTTTGCTGATGGCCAGCGCCTCTTCCATTTCATTAAGCCTAACTACAATTTCCCACTGCAGTTTGCAAGGTGAGTACTAAGTCCTATTTCTTCTTCTTTTCTCTATAGTCCTTATGCACATTACATCATCTTGTACAGAGAATTCCCAAGATGTGTACATGCACGGTTGGGTGCTCATTGTGTGCTATACATGCGCGTTTGTCCAATTTAGCGCATTACTTAGCAGCAGATCGTCGCTTTTCCAGATTCATCAGTTTGGACAGAACTAATGACTAGCTAGATTTTCGTCCGAAAAAAGTTGTTGCATGAAATGCCTGAAGGGAACGTTTCGCATTCGATAATACAGATAACACAATAGGGTCCTGTACATTCAACACCCAACCGGGTCTACGGGGTTCTACTGGATTTTGTACGTGACGTCGATTTGCACAAGGGCTATTGGACTCTGGACGGTGTGGCTTTTGCTGCCCTGTTGATGCACTTGTCGAAATAAGTTAACACTTCATTAATTTTCTTCTGAATCTACTTCAGTATAGTCTCTTTTTTGGCAGTGTTTCACAAATTCCTCTCTTTTGTCTTGTATTGTGTCAACAAGCCCATGTCATGCTTCATTTCCACACGATCCATGTGGTAGCTAAACTGTATGCTAGGAAGCCTACCTGTTTGCTTCCTTGGTCACTTTACTAACGTACCGTATTTTACCGGTTGTAAGTCGACCCCGGTTATAAGTCAACCTCAAAACTTGGGGCCTCAATTTACCGGTTTAAGGGCGGTTATACCCCACAATGTTGGAGTTTGCCTTGTTCGTCCAGTCCTGCCAATGTGTCATGCAAGTAATGTCTTTTTCCTGAACGTTCAAACCTTTTGCATCCGTACATGTGAGAATGGTTTACCGGTACCCATATTGTGTAGCTTTCGACTACTTGGTTCTCGGCTGTAGTCTATAAGCAGAATTGTACTCTCATGTATACTCTCGTGTTATGTCGCTTTGCCACGCTGTGCTGTCAGCTGTTATGATAGCTGTATTCATCCGTTTCCAGCTTTATTGTTGAAGTTGACATGTCGTGTGTTTTTAGGATGGTCTATTTATTCATTTTGCCTATTCTGCCGTTACACGCGTGTGTTCACCTCATTGGCCTCGTTCGTTCCTCATTTCTTTAGTTCATTTGGCTTATGCGAAGACTAGCCAAGCTTGCTTCGTGATGTCAACGCGAACAAGCAAAATAATGATAATATACCCCGGTTGTAAGTCGACTGCCCCTTTCTAGGTCGGGTTTTAGGCCATTAAAAGGTCGACTCATAACCAGTAAAATACAGTATTCTCCAATTTCAAGTTTATACTTCACAATAATTGTTTTGAACGTTTGGTATCATAGTGGTGGATTTCGATTCTAATGCGATCACTTTTCTTTCACCGTGTTCCTGTTGTTTTACTTTTTTACAGAGAGATTCTTGCATCTCCAGACCTGTTGGATCTTCCACGGCGTGTACACTGGAAAGATGTTCAGCTAAGCACTGATGAGGAATCAGCACTGGTTCAGAAAGTAAGGTCTCGGTTTGCCGAGTTTGATCCGGCCGCTGGTGGCGATGATGAAGATGCCGAGTAGCAAATAGTGGTTGTTGACAGATGCGTATTGACTTGAGTCTGTGTTTGCGTACACAGTGCATCTCTTTGACATGCAGCCTGACATGCCCTGCTCGGCTGCTTGGCTTCTCGACCTTGGCTGCTGGGTGATCCGTTCTGCCTTGTATGGTGCTGGGGAAATCACACTCCATGTGCATCTGCTTCCGTGACTGCTTGACAGTATGGCTAATATTGGTTTGGCTGTGAGCATGCCGGGCCGGTGAAATGCCACATTACAAGTACTGTACATGTGCTATATGCAGATCATGGCATGTACAATTTACCACTTCATGGCTTTGGAACAATGGACAGTTTCCTAGTGTGGTCATGTGTGATACTGTCACATGTGATTGCAATATTTTCTCTATTAGCTTTGCTCATTAGGAAAGCACCAAGTCATTGTCTGAGTTCTGACAAGCAATATTTCTCAGATTTCAAACTGGTGCTCCTGCACTCCTGGTTGAAAGTTCTGTAGACTATTATGACACTCAATTCCACATGAAATCCATCCAATCTCTTTGAAAAGTGTGTACAGTGGTAACTTGTAGGTACTCTGTGCACTGCAACATATTATCAACTTCGATTGAAATCAGAATAAAATTGTTGTTAACGTAATCATTCCGAGTCTTCATTCATGGTACTGAGTCTGTACACGTTTACAATAGTGTTGAGAACCCCTGATGAAGGCTTGAAGTCCACCCGGGTGCTTCCCGACAAAATAGCACCACGTGATCATTGTTCAGCACACTTATTGGGATTGGGTGTATTGTAAGCAAATTGATGATTTTGAAAATTTTCAAATGGGCGCAGTAAGTTGTGTTTCAGCGTGTTTTCAAGGATCATGAGCACCAAATACCAGCAATTTACTCTCCGAGCGCTATGGTATTGAGTGGGATGTCTGCTTTGATTCACCTGCAAAGCCTTTCTGAAAGAAAGAAGCACGGCCTAATACTGACTGGATTTGCTAGGATGTGAAGAAGAGGACAAACCAACTCACTCTCGCTCGCGGCACTCCAATTAATGATATAGAGTTCCAATATTATCACGTAGGACCAAACACTAAAAAATACTAGTATTTATACTGGGGCACGGGTGTCTTATCTTCTGGTCTATTTCCTATACCAGTAAGTACTGACTTCGTGGTGGTTTACATCAGGGAGGAGTAGTACTACTCCCTGGTTTACATTCAATATTTGCTCCCAGGTTGTAAACGCAACACCAAGGGTTTTCACAACTCCCCAGGTCTGCGCTACGTCATCACTCATCAGTCTTTAGCATGGAAGTAAATATTTAGCTACTAGACCTCTACTCTACTACAATACTACGAGAGCGACTCGTAGTACTACATAGTTGTGAAAACCCTTGCCTTGACCTTGCTTTCACAACTCCCTGGTGTAGACCATGGACATGGTTATTGCCAATAATAATAATATTACTGGTAGACTGCTGAGTCGTACTCGTAGGTTCTTCACAACTCCCGCATGCCATGCATAATAATGCAGGCAAACATGGTGACACTTAAAAAAGTACTTCGTGTGTGGCATCGTTGTACAGTAAAACCTGTCAAGGCGACCACTCGGATAAGGCGACCACTCGGATAAGGCGACCACCTGTCCTAGAGGACCACTGCAACCAGCACCGAAGGATGCTACAGTATCTCCAGTCCCTGGAGAAGGAGACCACCTGGTAACAGAGACCACGTTTTGAAGGTCCCTCGAACGGTCGTCTTAGACAGGTTTCACTGTAATTATTATGAGCCAATGTTTAGACTAGGCTCGAGGTCCACAGGGAACGAGCGCGCGCGATAGATCTACCTCCGATACTTCGAAGCTTCCGTCGCCACCGAACGATTTTGGTTTTTCTTGTTGTTGGAGGAGACTCAGAGAAAGCCGAAAGAGCCTAAAAACACTCGGCTAGACAGCGTGGCAGCAGGAGGTAGCCTAGGTAAAATACGAACCCGACTTGAAATGAGTTCTGAAGTGAAGGAGAGCATCATTCCTAGTCTAGGTTGTTCTCGCCAGTCGAGCGGGACGCTACAATGCAGTACAATACTGTACAATGTAGATTGAGTTTTCAGACATAACAAGATACTGTGAAACGAAGGTCCGTGCCGCGGTGAGAGGGATGCCTGGGGGAATTCATCGTTATCACCCTCAGTCCTGTGCTCCACACAGATGCAGCACACCGTGAAAATGCTTGGTGTCTTTACTCCAACACAAGGTCATGCGAGCGCTGACCGCGCTTTGACAGGATCTATCCTTTACCTGCAAATCGGTGGGCCAGCGGCGTCGGATATGTCAAGTCCTCTGGGGGAGATTCTCCTACTGCTCCCATACTTCAAGGCCGAGAAGTTGTTGAAGAAGTCATTCGCCTTGGGCGTGAGCATGCATGGTGACTGGCTAGACCGCGACGCAAGTATGTCAGTAGGCGAGCGAATCTGACGTGCAGTGCAGGCGGCGGTTCTTTTCTTGTCGCTGCCCAGTGACAGCCGGCTGGTTAGACCTGTCACCAGCGCACGGTCTAGCTCCCACTATTCCACAAACTACCATGAACTACACTGGCCGGGTGTGCAAGTGTCCGCTGAGCACATCAGGAAAGATGGCAGTTACGGCGATATTCAGGCTGGCCGGACTAGCAACAGCTCAGTTGTCCTCACTTGGACCCACAACGAAAGATCGCCTCCAATTCCAGTTGGACTGAAGGAAGGTGAAGAGTACTTTTTGACTAGAGCTGTTTTGGTTGCAGTCCGCAAGCAACTGAATTGCTGAGGTCTTGCCTTTGACCATCCAAGTTCTCCAATCAATAATCCGACCAAAGCAAAACCGGTGTAGGGAGAGGGACCTAAATAATGGCGTAAGTTCAAGCATTGAACATAGCATGAGCTCAGTGTGAGGAAGAAGTCGAAGTGGACTTGACATTCTTGCCTCTTGGTGGTGGCTATGTTCTCTGGTGTGTTGTACAGGCCATCATGGCCCGTATGCGTCCTGGCAACGCTAGCACTCTGCTCACTGGTATCAGCAACAGGTTAGTACATAGTGTCAATGGTGACCAGGTCGCATGGGGCACACTCTCCCAATACATCTTATACAGTCTTCTGGTCTCCCTGATCTAGTATCTAGTGCATGAGTAAACTAACCAGCTCAACCTGCAACACACTGTACTATGTCTGTACAATTTTTACAACCATGCACATGCTCATACTAGTCATAGCAGTTTCCCACACTGGTAACATAGTGGGATAGTGGCTGCAGGACATTGTGTTGTAGGTTCTGACACTGGTGAACCAGCATGACATTGTGTTGCAGGTTCTGAATGCTGCGAGACTATGGTGCCAGTTCAGTTAGTATTGAATTGTGTGTGTGTGTGTGTGTGTGTGTGTGTGTGTGTGTGTGTGTGCACATTGTGCGTGGCATTTTACTATGATTTTAGTCCTATTTCTTTGCCATTTTGCACAAAGGAGAGTTTGACTGGTTTTTGACTTTTTGTTGTCACGGTTACACTGTGTGTATACATTTGTACAGGGAATGTAACGCAGCCGCAGCCTAGTGGCACAAATATTGGCCATGTTATCATTGACCCGGCAGATCAGCCCGCATGTCCGACAGGCTGCAAGGGAGAGACGGTGAGTGATGCTATGCACTTTTCCGGGCCCGTCCAGTAATCCTTCATGACCTACTGCCAGCTAAGACCATTACATTGTATGGTAATCCTTGCTGTACAGTGCTTGAAAAATGGGTACTTTCTGCTTGACAAGCCACGATTGATTAGAATCGGCAGAATTTTACAAAGTATACAGCGGACAATGCGTTTATTCCACTCCTCTTCCTTATCCATATACGAAACATACATGAAACATCCCAGAAAACGTACCAAGTTCTACTGGACTCTTCTGCCGCCATTATCTGCCAAAGTTTTGTGAGGTCTATATAACCAAGGGACAGGTAGTTGAATGGCTGAGGCTGATGTTCTGATCTCCATTTAATATGGGACTACAGAATGATGGTTGAAGCACTCACACATCCATTCATGCTATAGAGAGCCAGGTGAACTGAAAATTCATGGCAGAAAGTCGCCCAACAACAAGAATGAATTGTGCGGACCATCAAGCTACCCATAACAGCCAGACATCTTTCTATTGAGGAAACCGGCAAGTTCCTTTATAGATGATCCATGCAGAACGGACTTCTTTGCTGCGGGGAAATTGGGTTCATTTTGCCTTCAATAGACACCCTTAGCAAAAAACGTTATGTTGTAACGGTATTATCGTAAGGGGGAAAATACCGTGATTTGGGTTCGACCTTTAGCAAGATGCACGCTATTTTTAGTACGCTGTTGCCACGAGAATAGCTTTGATTTCACGCGGTACAACCATTTTTGTCACCATATACGCGATACAAGGTGAAATGCGTACGGACTATGCAATATTTGGCCAAAACACGTACCGTTGGTCGCAACGATAAATCAGCCCCCATAACGTTTTTACGCTGCAGCTTCAACGCTATTTGGGTGATCAAGGTACGAGTACCGTAAAAAATAGCGTTACCGTTGTTTGCTAAGGGTGTCTATTATTTCGGAATTACTGCTGAGGATAATGGGCCGTGTCCTTCTCTTCCTGGCGATGAAATCAAGCTGCATGAGTCTGACTCTCCGGCGATGTTATGTGTGGCTATTCATAGAAACATGTGCATTCGTGTGTGTGTGTGTGTGTGTGTGTGTGTGTGTGTATGCTATAGGGACCCGAGGGACCTGACGGCAGAGTTGGAAGACCTGTAAGTATATGGTTTTGTATTTCTCGTGCACAGCTCTATCCACGTTCCCGTTAATTTGGGTGATATCACACACGATGTCAATGATTAGCAGTGATTGGTTGCTCTAATATGCTTACCTCTTTTTGAGTTCTAAACAAGCACTTTCGTCTGGGTTTCTGTTGCAGGGTCCGCGTGGTTCTCCTGGTATGCCCGGTGTACCTGGATACGACGGCTGGTCAACATGGGCCGGATGGGTAAGTTTAGAGCAGAGGCATCCTTTTTCAGCATCACAGAAGTATTACAAGCTTAGCTGCAGGTTTGCCACGGTAGTCACAACAGATTGAATGTGCATGCGCGCGCGCGCGCGCGCGCGCGTGTGTGTGTGTGTGTGTGTGTGTGTGTGTGTGTTTGTATGCGTGTGCCCTCTGTTCATCTATGATATCTGTGCAGTATGTGAAGCGTGCGTGCCATAATAATTATGTTTTCGTATCTTGCCACTCTTTGCGTTTTGGTCCACAGAAAGAGAATTACAGAGTCCAAGCAGTGAAGGGTGGCCGCGGTCCAGAAGGCAAAGTCGTAAGTGATCTCTATCCCTCAAACTTATCATCATAATGTGGTGCTGTCTTTGTCTATCATAGCACGCCCCCACACACACACACGCATGATTCACTGAGCTTTCAGCATGCCAGGTTCCGTTCTTATCTTTGTGACGCGGCAACCATCTCGTATTTCTCTGATCTGACGTGTTCTGATCGTCTCCATTGCCTTGCAGGGTCCTCCCGGTGTTCCTGGCAAAGACGGCATGAACGGTGCACAGGTAAGCGGAGTGTATGGCTCAAGATACTCTTTACTAGCTAGCTGTGGCAGTGATCTTACAGACTGTGGAAGCCCGTGAAGTCTGTCCTGCTTTGTGTGCTGTAACAGTTCTTGCTAACATGTTTTGTGCATTTGGCTGAGTGATTCAGTTTCCACTGGCAGTGTTAGTCAAGGTCTGTGTCACAGTGCTGTGTACTCTTGATAGCTGCTGGTATTGTTCACTTGGTGCTGGTGGTCACACGTGATTGTCTGTTGTGTGGTGATTTGATTTGTTTGTGCAGGGTCCTCCTGGCCCAGCTGGACCTATGGGACAAGACGGAATGTCTGGACCTCGAGTAAGTCATGCTGAGTGAAAGCCAGTCATTGGTACTGTTTTCACATGTCCATTCCCGGCTCTGCTCTTTGCATCATTTCTTAATCAGATTTTTAAGCTAGCAAGCATTCTGGTTTGTCTTTTTGCACTTTCACGGCTCCTGGGCAAACGGTCCCGTTGTATCCATATTTTGACGAACTGCTTAGCAATGGCATGACAAACAGTGTATGTTTGCTGGTTCTTATCTTGTAAAGGAAGAGCTTTGTTACTGAAAGGCCCGAGTGCCGAAGCAGATTATCATCATTGTCAGTCATTCTAATGGTTGAATTTGTGTTCACTTTGTGTTGCCGCAGGGTCTGCCTGGCTCACCTGGTGAATCTGGTATTCCTGGTCCTGATGGTCCCCGTGTAAGTACATCAGTTTGCCTGCAATGCATACTGACCGGCACATTATGAATATCTAGGAGTTTCCGCGGGGGAGATATTAGCCTCCACATTGTTCAGCATGGTTAGGAGTCATGTTGCTTGTGTCCTGAATGAGGTCAGTTGAAGACCGCATGTGTGGTGGGGAGTTAGAAGTCCTATCGCCCATGCATTGTGAATTTTTGAGCCGGAGTGTCTTGGGCCTTGCCATTCACATGCGGCCTGGAAGCAGTGGTGGTGTAAGTCTGATAAGACGCACCCCATGGAGAGCATGACATCTTATCCAAACACACTTCAGTATGGTGTACTTCTCTAGGTGTAATACACCCATGCTGAGAACAATGTGTGTACTTAACAAAATGTATGCAGATATGTAGTACTGTTGTAGGCGAGTTACCCACTGTCATCTCTTATCCGGCCACTGGTTTCTTGTATTTGTTCATGCAGGGTCCTCGTGGAGCTGAAGGTGCTATTGGTGTGGTCGGTATTCCTGGAGCAAAAGGAGGAGCTGTGAGTCAGAGATCATATTCACCTCTTCTAGCAACTTGTGTGTTTTGATTTCTTCCCCTAGAGGGCTTCTTTTGTTCCAATGCACCGCATTTGTTTAGAATGGAACACACAGCAACTTTCCAGTAGATCATGACCACTACATTTACAATCCAGATTGGCTACTGAATACTGTCCATCATTCTGACCTTTCCAGTAAGACGCCATGGAGTTTTATTATGCTTGCTGTCCTTATGTTTTCTCCTGGGCCGATACAAATATACAGGGAGCAGCTGGTGATGCCGGTGTTCCTGGAGCTCCGGGAGTGAAGGGCGAGGCTGGCATTCGCGGTGACCGTGGTGAGCGTGGATCGAAGGGTAGCACTGGAGAACGCGGTCCTCAAGGTTACGCTGGTCCAAAGGTGAGGATTCGTTTTACATGTATTTTGTGCGGTCTGATCCTCGATAGTCACACACACACACACACACACACACACGGGTAGTTTGCTTTGTCCCTGATGTGTGAGTGAATGATATCCTAATTGCAATATAGCCTAGAGAAATGATCTGGTCACATCCTGTTCAGGTGTTCTCAGCAAGTTCTTCAACTTTTCCACGTTTCTCCTCTCTTGTTTCATTCTCCAGGGCTTCAAGGGCTCAACTGGTGCAACCGGTCTCGTCGGCGAACAAGGTGCCAAGGGTGCACGTGGTGATGTTGGTCCTCAGGGCGGCGATGTAAGTATGAAATCTCTGCCCATAGCATGTACAAGCTGCATATTGTTGCAGGTTTCATTAAACTGAACCTTACTTGCACCACAAAACTTCTCTGCATAGCTCAACGCGCTGTGACCGAGCCTGGCGTTCCTGTCATGCTGCTTTAGGGTCTCTGTTGTGACAATGACGTTGTGTCTTTCGCTCAGTTGTACAGCATTTTAGAAGGCTTTACTTGTGCTTGCGTGCGTTTCGTACTTGACAAACTCTCCTATTCCCCAAACTGGTTGCGCCTTGTGTGCGTTTTAGCATGCAGCTGCTTGTGTTAAGACGTATGGTGTTCTTTTGAATTGTTCATTATGCAGGGCGACAAAGGCATGACCGGAGATATGGGTCCAGTTGGTCTGGATGGAGCCGAAGGTGCCAAGGGCGAGCAAGGTCCTTACATCGAGAAGGTACAGTATGTGCAACAGTACTCCATGGCCATAGTGATGAGGCTCAAACCATGCCTGTATCGCACTGATCAGTTCACCGGGCTGATTCTGGAGTGACACACGTGCGCTGAAGTCATGCAATTGAGTAGATACACACGTTAGTTGTTTACAGTGCTTTCTAGCTCATTGCTTTTCAACACTCGGTGCTCACTCAATACTGTAAGACATGTATATATAACGAGGAAGCAAATCTAACGTTTTAACGGATGACATTTCTTCGTTATAATAAGATCCGTTGAGGCCGTACTGCTTCATATATGCTGTGTGTGGATATGGCAGAATACTGCAAGATCGTTAACATATCTTCTCGTTAACCTATGGATTTTGGACAATCGTTAAATTTGCGACTCGTTATAATAACATGTCTTACAGTATCACGTTTTCTTGTCGTTGTGTGCATTGTCTGCATTCTCGCAGGTCAGAATCACTGAAACCGACAGCTGTGCCGCCGGTAACAATGGCAAAGTCAAGTTTGATCCATTCCTACGAAAACTCTACTTCTGTGATGGTAACGACTGGCTGGTAAGTACGAGTTGTATACTGGAAGCTAGCAAACAGTGATGCCAGTGTTCCCCTACCATGGGCATTCTTCTCAGCCGTGCTACTCAGCCGTGCTACTCAGCCATGCTACTCAGCCATGCTACTCAGCCATGCTACTCAGCCGTGCTACTCAGCCGTTTCTTTTGCTGGTCGTGCAGTGTATGCTATGCATCGATCATACCCTGTATTCCCTGTATACCCTGTATTGCATTTTCCAAGGTCCTGGATTTGGGTTGTTTATATGTGTCTTGATCGACTGATTATGTTCGTGTCATTGCTTTCTTTGCCTTCTGCAGTGCGTGAAATCTCAAGTTTGCGATGAGCGTAAGTTTTCTGTTCTCTGGTGTTTTAAAGCGTGCAGGCAGGCACTGTTCGTGTTGATTGTACAGTGTGGACAGCAGCAGTCAGTAAACTGTTTGCTTACATGCAGTATGATCATCTTGTAAATCACTACCCCATGCATAGGTGCCGGGGTGGTGGATTGCGTTGCAAGTCTGTAAACTGAATATTGCGTATCCAGTTTGGATGGCAACAGTCCTGGTTTCTGCATAGACACTTGGTGATCATTTACAACCTTCCAGCTATTAACGTTACCCACCGTTGCTTGCATGTGACGCTTCTTAAATCCCACTCTCTCTCTTTCTCTCTCTCTCATCAGCGGGTGCACCTTGCCACAACTTAGGCTATGCCTACTCATGAGTAATGTCATGCTACCGGTTGAACTACTAGCTACTTGGGTAGTAACACATCTATATTGAGTCTATTTTCTTCTCCTTGCGACCTTGTTCATGTCCACAGCTTGCCGTGCTTCCGACTGGGGTGAGTTCACCGCTTGTTCCGCCACTTGCGGCTCGGGTACCCGCACTCGCTACCGCTACATCACCAACAGAGCTGGACCGAACAACAATGACGGCTGCCCTCCTCTCACCGACACACAGGCTTGCCCTCAGCTCCCTGCCTGCTGTAAGTCGTCTATGGTGTGATGTGTGCGACTGGAATTTGTCCAGGTCAACAAAAACTCAACATCCACAATCCTATGGCTTTTCCCATATCACATATATGCCCAAAACATTTCCTTCAGGTGCACAGCAGATGTGTACCGCATGGCAACCACCGTTCTCCATGAAACACAAACTCTCTTAGTTCCTGGTTTGGCTAGTTGCATTTTTTTTCATTTCTGTTTATTTACACCACAATGTGACCACGTAATTTCATAGATTGTGCTATCTGCTGTCTGTTGCGGCACAGCTTGCCCCGATCCAGGATTCCCCGACAATGGCTTCCGTCTTGGCGAGGACTTCTCGCTGCTGTCCACTGTCCAGTGGCAGTGTGACTCCGGCTACATCGTCGATGGTCCCACCGAGAGTGTGTGCCTCATCAACCCTGACAACAGAATGCCTGAGTTCTCCACTCGCCCCGTGTGCAGACGTAAGATTTCCTCACTTTTAGAAAGTTTAAATGCCTTCGATACTTATTTCTGGCCTCGCTATACTAGTACATGTAGTACTTTTAGTGGTGTGATTTGAGATAAATTGAATTTATTGTTGGTGCATGCTTGCCTAGATGCTTAAATGTATTCACGCTTTGTTCCGTTTCCTTGCATGCATGCGAAAGTGCGCGTCTCTTGGCTCATACGAGCAAAGCATTTATTCATATGTGTGCTGTGGTCTCATGTGTTCTAATGTGTGCAGCAATCGACTGCCCGCGTCTGAACAACCCAATGCACGGCACAGTCAGTCAGTCCAGCCCGGCTGTCTACAACTCATTGGCCACATTCACCTGTGATCCTGGCTACCAGGTGTCCAACTCCACTGCATTGCGCTGCACCGTGTCTGGTCTCTGGAGCTGGTCACCGCCTGTTTGCCAGCGTAAGGGTCTTCCTGCTTGCCATGTGACTGCCCTACTCTGTACATGACTCCCTCGATTTAGGCCGAGGCCTATGGAGAATCCATGAGTACAAATACAAATACATAATGTGATCAGTAGTACCAGCATTATTGAAGTGTACGCGTTACTCTCGTTTCGTACACTCACTGATGAATGGGTGTTGTGAATCCACGTTCAGCTCTGTTGCAGTGTATGACCCGCCATTCTTATCCCCAGTGGTGGTGTTTGTCTCTGTTGTTTTGCTTGTTGCCCTCTGCAGCCGTGACTTGCCCTGACCCAGGAACGCCTGCGAACGGCGCCCGCGACAACAGCGGCAGTACTTTCGAGTTTGGCACCAGCGTGACCTACTCGTGCAATGCTGGCTATGTGCTCGAAGGCACTGAGACCATTACGTGCTCCGCCAGTGGTGCTTTCTCAGGAGTAGCTCCCACTTGCCGAGGTATGCAAAGAAAGTAGTGCATGTTGTTGACTGTCAGACTGTCAGACTGTGTTGTCAACAAACCGTGGTAGTGCTGGGGATACCAACTTGTCGTCCCTGCAGCAAGCATTCTTTTCAGTCCGTGTGTTAGCATACATAACCACATGTCTACTTGAACTTGTATTGTTTATTTGCCATTGGTCCTCAGCTCCTCGCTTCTGTGTTTGTTGATGTTAATTGTCTGGTTATTCGTTGCTAGCAATTGACTGCGGCTCTCTGGTCAACCCCGATAACGGCGCCGTGACCGTCTCATCCACGACCTACGGCTCTTCGGCTAGCTACAACTGCAACAACGGCTATTCTCTCTCTGGCGATGTCTATCGCGTGTGCCAGGCGAACGGCCAGTGGAGCGGAAGTGCACCAGCCTGTCAATGTATGAAGAATGAGATGTCTGATCTCTCGCTTATCACATGTTTTCATAGGAGTGTCCATGAATGTGATGTGTGCTTAATTGTGTTACATGATTCGACATAGCTAGGCTTGTACTTATTTATATGCTTGGGACTTAAATAGGATTTGAAAACTGTCTACTAGTACTTGGTCTTGCACCCAAGGGTAAAGTCTGAATGTGCCGGGTACGAACCTCCACCACACTGGATATCTTAAAGGCAATTCCCGGTGTAATCAGTGACTTTACCATTGCTTGCAAGCGTGGGGTTATGTACCGTCTTAATTAGGATAAGT
This sequence comes from Sycon ciliatum, assembly GCF_964019385.1. NCBI lineage: Eukaryota > Metazoa > Porifera > Calcarea > Leucosolenida > Sycettidae > Sycon > Sycon ciliatum. Next base: position 24,332,061 of record NC_088644.1, read on the forward strand.
GGAGGCCTCAGTGAGCAAAATCTAGGCATAGAAATAAAAGTTTGGACTTGGTTTTGCAAGGCGTGGGTGGGGTAATTTTGTGCCATGCTGCTTTGCTATCGTATGATTATAACTGTGTTATCTTAACGTAGTTTCTGCTTCTATGTATAAATGATTCACTACTCTGATAAGCTGTACAGTAGTTTTATTCATCTGCTGTTGTGGAGTAGCAGCAGCAGCCTGTGCTATTTGCCAGTGTGTGCGTGCAAGATGACACCACAGTGCAGGCAACACACACACAGCACTGATCAGGTGAGAGTACTCGTTCTGCTGTCATGGTCATGGTCACCATCGTATCGTCAGTGTCCCTCAGTGTTCGTCCTTGTCCTCCTCCTCCTCTTCTACGTGACTTGCCCTGTCTGGCCGCCCGCTGCATTGCAACATTTGCTGCCGCACTACATTTCCCGTACACATGTAGCACTGAGGCCTCCAATGTGCCTCGAAGGGTGTGCGTTCGTCCTTGTGCGGCGTGCAACTGCCTGAAGCTGATGACTTTCTGTGTGGCTTGTCGCAGTGATCGACTGTGGTGACCTTACATCTCCTGTGAATGGCCGAGTGACGCTGAACGGGGGCACTGGGCTGGGCGGCGTTGGAACATACCAATGCAGTCCCGGTTACCTTCTCAACGGGCATGAAACTCGCGAGTGCCAGCGCAACAGCCGCTGGTCTGGTGTCCCACCAACTTGCATCAGTAAGATATGCACTGTGTGCGTATACATGTGTGTGTGTATGTTCTTGCATGTGGATGCGTGTGAATGCATAATATAATGTGATGCTTAGTACGCACATGCTTACATCCATCAATGCCTGTGTGTAGTGGGGATTTTGTCAATTCAAAAAATCGACAGACCCAGTTATTCAAGGGGTTTATTCTCATAGACACAGATTACTATCATAACACATGTAAAGCATGCTTCACTCTCTTTGGGCAATCTTGGGTTAGGACAGGTCTCTTGATGACGTACCATGTGTGCAACTCAACTCTCTAATCCTGTATGAACCATTTTTCACTTTCGTTCCCCATCACACATTATTCTGTTGCCATGATCTGTGTGGTGTGTGTGTGGTGTGTGTGTGCAGTTGTCACTTGCCCTGACCCTGGTCTGCCACTGAACGGTGGCCGTACCGGAGATGACCTGACTCTTGGTGGTATGCTGGAGTACACCTGTGAACCTGGTCATGTCATGAGCGGCTCTGCTAGGCGAGAATGCTCGACGAGTGGCACATTCACCGGAACTCAACCAACCTGCGCCCGTAAGTCAACTCGTATCGTACTCGCTAAAATATTCCACTCTGCCCAATACCAATATGTTATCAGCGTAGCATAAATCTTTCGTGGCATGCTGTCTCTACTTTTGCATGGCCGAAATGGCTGGAAACGGCTACATGGCAATGGCTTATTCTGCAAACTGTGTGTTTGTGGGTTTAATTGCTTTCCGCAGCTGTTCAATGCCCGGACTTGTTTAGCCCACTGAACGGCGCCGTCTTCCAGCCAAGCCGAGTCCTGAACAGCAATGCGTACTATTCCTGCGAGACAGGCCATACCCTGGCCGGCACATATGTACGGCGTTGTATGTCCAGCGGTGCATGGAACGGATCCGACCCCGTGTGTACATGTGAGTATGGTACTGTGCTGTCACATGGTATATTTACCACTGTCACATGGTATATTTACCACTGTCACGCTGCATTCCATAGTAGTATACTTCAGTCTACAGCATGTGTTGCCTTGAGTTGATGTCCACTTGTATTTCTCTACACTACATGGGAGGAAAAGAAGGGGGTAGGAGATACTCTTCAATGCCAATCTAACTGCGACACATTCTTTGCTCCTTTCTTTGCAGTGAACACTTGTCCGCAGCCCATCTCACCGGAGAAGGGCTCGTATGCTGTAGCATCGGCCGGCAGTCTGGACCTTGCGGATGCGTACAAGTCGGTTGTTGACTTCAAGTGCGATGACGGCTACTGGTTGAGAGGATCACCGCAACGAACGTGCATGGCCTGTGGATCTTGGTCAGGCTCTCAGCCAGTCTGCGAGCCAGTGGCTTGCGACTCACCAGAAACGCCCAAGAACGGTGACCGTGCCAGCGCAAACTTGACATTCGAGTCGCTGGTCACCTATTCCTGTAACTCTGGATTCTCTCTGAACGGAGGTTCTAGCCGTGTGTGCGGCGCTAATGGAAAATGGACCACTCCAGCTCCTTCTTGTGAACGTGAGTGGGTGCTAATCCTGGATAGTATTGTCTTGATTCTCTGGTGCTGCAATCTTTCATCCATGAGTGTGAATCTCTTGTTTCGACGAACACACAAAGTGAATCGCCATTGTATTCGACTTGAAAAGTAGTGGTGCGAAAGGCCTAGTCGAAACTATATGACTTCTGTGCTGCGTGGTGTTGGTTTACTTCCCTCCAACCAAGAATCTTTTCAATCTTGTTTTGAATTTTGACATTCCTGTATGTATTACTACTTTACAGCGGTGGCCTGTCCCCAACTCGCATCACCCGCCAATGGTTACATGAACGGCGAGGGACTGGAGTTCCTGGCCGAGGTTGAGTTTGGTTGTGACAACGGCTATGTTCTTCTCGGCAGCGAGAGGCGCCTGTGCCAAGCCAACTCCGAATGGTCTGGAACTCAGGCAGTGTGCCGATGTAAGTATAGTCATTGTTGTTGTATTCATGCATCCTTCTTTTCGGCTAGTTCTTGTGTAGAATAATATCATCATTGGCATCTTTCCAACCCTGGCTGTTATGAGTCAAATGCAAGACTGCAAGTGGATATGTTCAGCTTTTGACTGGAAGTCTGCAGGCTACGTCTCTGCCTCTGTATACCTCCCTTACACGCATGTTCCACTGTGCTGCTTCTTGCAGTGATTGACTGTGGAGATCCAGGACAGGTCGATCAAGCTACTCGCTCTGGCACGGTCTTCACGTACAACGAGGAAGTGAGCTATAGCTGCGGACCCGGCTACATGCTCAGTGGTGGAGCAGTGCGTCGTTGCCAGGAGAATGGGGACTGGAGTGGTTCACCGCCGTCTTGTGTTGGTAAGTCTGAACAATACTTTCAGTGGCTTTATCTCGTCTTACACTTCTACACATTGTATTGTATTATTTTACTTGGGCATTCCCAACAGACCCTAGCAGGGTGCCCAAGATGAATGAATTTGTTAAGTTCCTGGCAAAATGAATTGGGGATATGATTTTGTGCGAAGGGACTCGGGACCAAGGAATGAAATAGATTTGTATCCAGCTTGAGCTTGCACAATGCGTAAAGAAAGGAAATACTCCTTGCCGGTACTCTCTCTCTCTCTCTCTCTCTCTCTCTCTCTCTCTCTCTCTCTCTCTCTCTCTCTCTCTCTCTCTCTCTCTCTCTCTCTCTCTCTCTCTCTCTCTCTCTCTCTCTCTCTCTCTCTCTCTCTCTCTCTCTCTCTCTCTCTCTCTGTTTTGAGATAGGCTCATTATTCTGATTCTGAGATCATACATCAGAAATGGAATGGATTATTTCAGAACACTATGTTTTTCTTTGTGTTTTTCTTTTACAGTCATAACTTGTGGTGACCCTGGCACACCAAGCAATGGTATTCGCAATGGTGATGTGTTCACATATAACGCTGAAGTCAGCTACTCTTGCGTACCTGGATACAGCTTGGATGGAACACGCAGCCGCACTTGCCTTGCCACCGGCATGTGGTCCCGCAGCTTGCCAACATGCAATGGTAGGTGAACGAGTGTACTTGTTAGTCACATCCCGGAAAGTATTATCACGTCGAAGTATTACCATCACTATTGAGAGTTCATTGATTTATTTTTACATTTTTTGTGCAGACAGTCTTCTACTGCTACTCATTTTTTTTCATGGCCAAGTATCATGTAGTTTTCACTGTTCACGTATAGACTACAGATTAACGTGAATCTCCACATGTACTTCACCCTCACTGCACTGTAGACTCTATGTGTATGCATGCGTACCGTCGATGGTGTTTGTACTGTGTAGTCATCATATTACAGAGCTTTTTCCTGGGCTCTGGATGAGTTCCTGCATGTCTCGATTGGATGATTTTTAAACACACACCATGAGCTCACGCTTTGCAAGTGAAATGTTCTGGCTTTGTGTGTGTTTCTTCTGCTCCTGCTATGCAGCAATTGCATGCGCCGATCCAGGTACACCAGCCAATGGTGGCCGCACCCTGAGCAGTCTTCTGGTGAACTCGCAGGTCACCTACACTTGTAACACCGGATACAGAATGGCAGGGGGCTCTCCATCGCGCACCTGCCAGGTCAACAGCGAAGGCAACGCAGTGTGGACTGGAACAGCACCAGTTTGTCAAAGTGAGCAGCAAAGCCCCTGGACCTGGCCATGGCTTGTGTTCTGTTTGTAACACTACCACTATGCAACCAGCCTGTCAAAAAAGAAAATATAATTATATTAGCAGTTCTTCCAATCGTTATAAGATCAATTTCAAGATTTGGAGACAGAATTCTGCTTGGTGTTTCTTTTTCTACTGGCTTCAGCTCCACGGATTGAAAAGTGGTGGCCTGGAATAGAGTCATTGCTTTGCAGAGAGACTATGTAAAGAATACTGTGGTCACTATCCCTTTTTTAACGACACACCTGTTCTCCTTGCTTGTTTCAGTTGTTGACTGTGGAGCACCGGCAACGCCTGACAATGCTGTCCTGAACGGAAGATCGTACACCTACCTCTCGTCCATCGGTTATGCATGCTCCAACAAGGGCTACGTGCTGGAAGGTGACGTCACACGCACCTGCCAAAGCACCGGCATGTGGACTGGCGAGGATCCAACCTGTGTTCGTGAGTTGAGAAGCCAACCATGTACATGTATATCACCTGTGTGTGTGTGTGTGTGTGTGTGTGTGTGTGTGTGTGTGTGTGTGTGTGTGTGTGTGTGTGTAGGTTTTCTCTAGTTCCTATTGTGTATGTGCCTAAACTACTAGTTATTCAAGTGACTTATATTGCCAAGAGTATCAGAAAATGTACGCTCGAGTCTCCTGAATCTTCATTTGATATCCAAATGTCGGGTTTGCCAGGGTTTGCCAGGGTTTTCCAGGGTTTGCCAGGGTTGTTTTCCAGGTTTGCCAGGTTTCCCGGATACTAAGTAGTATGTTGAGCCGGTCTCTGCTGGGGTACGTTGTACACTGTATTATGCTGTTGCTCACCGGTTTGCTGGTCTGTTTGTGCGTCGCTGCAGAGATTGATTGCGGTCCACCCGGTTCACCGGCCAATGGCGATGCGGCGTACGGTAGCAGTACTTTTGAGAGCGTTGTCAACTGGATGTGCAATCCGGGTTACGTGATGGCTGGTAGCAACGTGGCTACTTGTCAGTTCAATGGTCAATGGTCGGCAGTCACACCAACATGTATTGGTAAGCTGTTCACCTAGATCATGTTCACCTAGATCATGTTCACCTAGATCATGTTCACCTAGATCATGTTCACCTAGATCATGTTCACCTAGTTCGTGTTCACCTAGTTCGTGTTCACCTAGTTCGTGTTCACCTAGATCGTGTTCACCTAGATCGTGTTCACCTAGATCATGTTCACCTAGATCATGTTCACCTAGATCATGTTCACCTAGATCTGTTCACCTAGATCATGTTCACCTAGATCATGTTCACCTAGATCTGTTCACCTAGATCTGTTCACCTAGATCATGTTCACCTAGATCATGTTCACCTAGATCATGTTCACCTAGATCATGTTCACCTAGATCATGTTCACCTAGATCATGTTCACCTAGATCATGTTCACCTAGATCTGTTCACCTAGATCATGTTCACCTAGATCTGTTCACCTAGATCATGTTGACTGTGTTTTCCGCATACAGATCTAGGAATGGTGTTCAATGTTTCCCAGGTTTGGTGGTGGTGGGGGGAGGGGGTCATACTTCTTGAAGTAGAGATTTTAATAGTTGAGTCTGTACGTAAGGATTAATCTCCTGGTACGTATTCTACACATTTGCACGCGTCTATCATTGCCTGCAGAAAGGCTTTGTTTGCTTGCTTGTTTGCATGGGCAAAGATCAATAAAAGAATAAAAGAACCAGTCTACATTTGGGAACTTGGTAACATGGATAACCCAATCTAATGTGTTTATCATCTCTCTTGTTATCTTTTGTTGTTTTGCAGTGGTTAGCTGTGGTGACCCAGGCACGCCAGCCAATGGTAACCTGATCGGCTTTGACTTTGACTACAGCGATAGTGTTGGCTATACGTGCTCCCCGGGCTACCAGATGGTTGGATCTGCGTCACGTGTGTGCCAGGCTGACGGAACTTGGTCAGGCCAGACACCGCTCTGTGTTGGTAGGTTTTTGACGATACATGCGTCGCCTCAAAAACGTTGTAAATTTACTTTGTCAGTGTTGCTGCGGTCACTGTATCACTACCAGGTGATACTGAGTTTCTGTGGCATTGAGTTTGCATTGCCTTCTGATTGATGTCAGAGATAGTCCTTTTCCCCTAACGGTGCTGGTGATACTGAGGGGTGGCAGTGTACAAAGTGTTTCCGCATGGTGTATTAGGCATGTCTGAGTGTGACGAGTTGGTTTCCCCTGCGTGTGTGTGCGTGTGTGTGTGCGTGTGTGTGTGCGTGCGTGCGTGTGTGTGTGCGTGTGTGTGTGTGTGCAATGTGCTGTATTCCACTGTGTGTGTGTGTGTGTGGTGTGTGTGTGTGTGCGTGCGTGCGTGCGTGCATGCGTGCGTGCGTGTGTGTGGAATGTGTTCACTTGCAGCTCTGTATTGCGAGAACCCAGGCATGCCCGGCAACGGAGACTGGGACATTCGTTCCGTCATCAGCGGCGCCTCAGTCAACTACACATGCGATGCAGGCTTCCGCTTGCAAGGAACCGACTCTCGCTCCTGCGAAATCTCACAAGATGGCCTCTCTGCTAGCTGGACAGGCTCTCTACCCTCTTGTTCAGGTATGCTTCGTGCATGGCTTGTGAATATCATTGTGACTAACTCTATTCCTGAGATGTTCCCCAGTCTTTCTGAACAGTCAACCTCACAGGACTGGGCTACTGTATATAGTCATGTGACATATCTATAGTGTAGAGTGTAGACAGGGTCTGGCCTGTGGTCATGTGACATATCTATAGTGTAGAGTGTAGTCTGTAGACAGGGTCTGGCCTGTGGTCATGTGACATATCTATAGTGTAGAGTGTAGACAGGGTCTGGCCTGTGGTCATGTGACATATCTATAGTGTATACATGTAAAGTGTAGACAGGGTCTGGCCTGTGGTCATGTGACATATCTATAGTATAGAGTGTAGACAGGGTCTGGCCTGTGGTCACGTGACATATCTATAGTGTAGACAGAGTCTGGCCTGCTGTGCTGCTTGGTCGCCCATGTAACCTCTAAAGCATGTAGGTATTGGTGATGGTGTTACATAATGCTAAACACCTTTTTTCTCTCTTTTTCATTCTGATTTGTGGGGTCTGGATTTCAGGTATTTTTTGTCCCCAGCTTAGCCAGCCTGAGAACGGTGTCATGCGTCTCATTCCCAGCAATGCCTTTGAATCTGAAGCAAAGTTCATGTGCAATCCTGGCTACACAATTACTGGCAGTACTGCTAGACTGTGCACTGAGGACGGTACCTGGACCGGCACTCAACCAACTTGTCAGGGTAAGTTGAATGCTAGCATGTGGGCGCTGGTGCCCGCCGAGTGCCGCCCTTGGTACATGCGTGCGTGTTTGTGTATGTGCGTCTGTGCGGGTGTGTATAATATCCCATCTTGGTCCATTCTGTATGGTCCTGATGTGCAATTGAAAATACACACACAGACACACACACAGACACACACACACACACACACACACACACACACACACACACACACACACACACACACACACACACACACACACACACACACACACACACACACACACACACACACTGTATGATACCCATGCCTCAGTCCACTGTGATGAAACGGATTTCTCTGCCCTTTGCTTCTCTTTTAGTCGTGGACTGTGGAAGTCTGGAAAGCCCACAGTTTGGCAGTGTGTCATTGGCATCAACAGTTTATGGATCTACGGCTCGCTACCAGTGCAACACCGGTTACAACTTGGTCGGCCTCAATGCCCGCGATTGCCAAGCCAATGGATTTTGGCTGGGAGCTGCACCAACCTGTGTTCGTAAGTAGTTGCATGCTTGCCCATCAGGAATCATCAGTGCTCGACCAGGCGCGTGCTCGGCGATGGGCACGGGGGGCACGTGCACCCCCCAAACATTTTCAATCTGGGTAATTGCAATTGTAATGTATGCAAATATGCTCTAAAATTCAAGAAAGGTTGCAAACAAATTTCAGAAAATTGCCAGGGGGGGGCTCCCCTCGGCTCCCGTGCACCCCCCTAGTTGGGGGGGCGAGCACGCCCCTGTCGACTGTGTGTGCGTGCGTGTGTGTGTGTGTGTGTGTGTGTGTGTGCGTGCGTGTGTGTGCGTGCGTGTGTGTGTGCGTGTGTGCGTGCGTGCGTGCGTGTGTGTGTGTGTGTGTGTGTGTGTGTGTGTGTGTGTGTGTGCGTGCACGTGTGTTCATGTGACTGGTTGCGTAGGACCGGGCTGTGTCATTGGATATTATTTTGTTGGCTGTAATCCGTGTGTTTCCTTCTGTGTCCCATTGCAATGCACCTGCCACTTGTTTATGTTCAGTTCAGTATGGTTTTGCAACCTGCTTCTGACGCCTTGATTCTTGAGGGCAGTTCTGTTCCTACAGAAAGTACAGAAGTCAGTCTGACTGGTTTTGACTCGAGCCCTGGCAGCTTTTGTATAGCTTTTTTAGGAATCGAAGTTGTTAAGCTTGCCTATGCCTGGACTGTTGTAACTATGTCCGCACTGTCTGGATCATTGACTTACTGTACCATGCCTTGTTTTCATGCGTGCAGCGATAAGCTGTGGGGACCCAGGAGCACCAATGAACGGCGGAGTATCGGGAACCTCCTTCAACGTCGGCGCAACGATTCGCTACGAGTGCGAGAGAGGTTTTGTTCTGGTTGGAGCCAGTTCCGTTACGTGCCAGAGTGATGGTTCGTGGAGCAGCAGTGTACCGCTGTGCGAAGGTAGGAACTCAGCGCCGTTTATACTTGTATCTTCATCTTACCCAATGCTGTAGATATTCTCTTCATATTTGCACATGGGAGAGTATGACTGTATTGTTTGAACAAGTTGTTAAAAAGTGCTGGTGTAGCAGCCAACTTCTGTAGTTTGCAAATGACGATTATGTATTGAGATAGCGTGATGAGCATACTGCCCTTGATTTCCGTGTGCTAGTGTTGCCACTCTGTCTCATAAGTTGCCCATAGTTTCTTGTTGCCATGGTACTGCACCATGTACATGTTCATGTAATTGTCTGTACTGGGCATGTTAGTGCAATGCATATACTCTGTACTGGGCATGTTAGTGCAATGCATATACTCTGTACTGGGCATGTTAGTGCAATGCATATACTCTGTACTGGGCATGTTAGTGCAATGCATATACTCTGTACTGGGCATGTTAGTGCAATGCATATACTCTGTACTGGGCATGTTAGTGCAATGCATATACTCTGTACTGGGCATGTTAGTGCAATGCATATACTCTGTTCTGGGCATGTTAGTGCAATGCATATACTCTGTACTCTATCTAAGTTGTGTTTTCACTGGTGTCTGTACTCCGTGTGTGTGTGTGTGTGTGTGTGTGTGTGTGTATGCAGCACTGGCCTGCCCAGACCCCGGCATCCCTGTGAACGGCGACCGCGACATCTCCAGGAACAACATTGGCTCGTTGGTGACCTACACTTGCAACACGGGCTACAGCATTACGGGAGCTGTGCGCCGTGAGTGTGTCCTGTCGGCGGATGCTACCAGTGCCAACTGGGACTCAGCCATGCCTCAATGCCAGAGTAAGCAAGACATCACTGCTACCATCCCTCAGTTTTCATGCCCTGGACATTGTGAATTGTCAATAATCAGTTGCGGCAGCAATGTTTGAGCTGCATCTACTGGTGTCTGCCACTGTTTGGGTCAGCAGTGAATGTAAAGATCATATCCTGAAGGGGCTTGGGTATGGTCTCACTCCCCTCTATGCTTTTTTCTTTTTTTTAAATTTGCAGTTGTGGACTGTGGAACACTATCATCGCCCAACAATGGTCAAATGTCCGGCACGGAGACCGTGTACCGATCTCAAGTACGCTTCACTTGCAGTGACGGATACATCCTTACTGGCTCCATGGTGCGTACCTGTCAAGCAAACGGCCTATGGTCTGGACAGCAGTCCTCGTGTCAACGTGAGTGATCGCATGCACGCATGCACGCACACACATACGCACACGTGTGCGCACACACACACACACGCGCACACACACACACACACGCACATATGTATGTCAAACATGTAGCTTGGTTCATTCCTTTGCACTCGGTTCTCTTCTCCGCCTGTGTTTGTCTATCAGGAATCTTTTTGCTCTTGGCCAGAAAAGTAGACATCCAGACATGGCGCTTGCTGGCCTTGTTGTGTTCCGCAAAAGATCAATGGGCGAATTCCATGTATATCAATGTACTGAGCCTTTGGCTAGATTGGAAGCATGCATGTTCGTATGTATATCAATGTACTGGGCCTTTGGCTAGATTGGAAGCATCCATGTTCCTTGTGTTACTCTTCTTGCACACAGCTGTGGACTGCGGGGCACCAGAAGAGCCTGCTAACAGTAACGTGGCATTCCAGTCAAGCAGCTACCAGAGCATTGCCACGATCAGCTGTCTGCCCGGCTACGTGCTGAGCGGAACGGGCGAGCGTCGCTGCCAGCAGAACGGTCTCTGGTCCGGTGCCAGTCCTGTGTGCAACTGTAAGTAGTGATTAGGGTAGTGATACACACACACACACACACACACACACACACACACACACACACACACACACACACACACACACACACACACACACACACACACACACACACACACACACACACACACACACACATGTACAGTGGGTTTGCACATGAACTAAGCAGTGATACACACACAGTGCAGTATGTTTGCACATGAGCATCATGACGATGATGATTAGCTGTCTGTAGTGAGCAATGATTGCGTGCTGCAGATGTGAAACGCACTACAGCAAACACACTCTAGACTGAAGCAATGGTCGTAACGTTTATTATGCTAGTGACTTTCAGATGAATTATTACTTCCTTGCGTCGGTGGTTGTTGAAGCCCTGGTATTATGTCAGAAGTTGAAAGGTTTGGTGTGTGTGTTGTCTGATATGTATTGATATGTATTGCCTTGTCCTTCTCCAGTGGTGACTTGTGGTGATCCGGGTCAACCGATCAATGGAGTGCGCATTGGCAGCACGTTCACGTACGGCAGTCAAGTGTTGTTTGAGTGTGTGCCCGGATACAACCTGGTGGGACTGCAGGAGTTGACGTGCGAGCTATCCGGCCGCTGGTCCGGTTCTCCGCCTACCTGCCGCCTCCTGGACTGCGCCGACCCCGGTTCTCCCATCAACGGCGATCGCTACCTGGACCGTACTACTCTGGGCGCTCGTGTCAACTTCACCTGTAACCCTGGCTACTCGCTGCGCGGCAGTGATCACAGAGAATGCTTGGCCAATGACGATGGAACGTCAGCAAATTGGAACCAGAACATACCCAACTGTGTTGGTAAGGGGCTGCTTTGCAGGCAGCAGCAGCTTTCTTTTGCCCAGCACGTCATTCATCTGCTGTTTGCAGTTGCTATGTACCCACCTGTCTTTACTTGTTGCCTTGCACTGTTTGTACCGTTAAGGATAATAGCATATGAAGTAGTACTAATATGAAGTTATGTACACTTTGCAGCCATTGACTGCACAGTAGCTGGCCAGGATTGGGACTACCGTAGTGTCTTGTATAAACATCTGTCTCATTTAGAAGCCTGTTTTGAAGGCAAGCCTGATTTTTCTAGATGTACTGTCGGCACATAATCCTGGTTTTAGTAAAGAAATCCAGGGTGTATGCTTGTTTCTTATCGATTGTTGTGGTGTTGTATCGTTGCCTCCACCAGAAATCACTTGCCTGGATCCGGGCCGTCCCGAGAACGGCGATCGCGTTGACGGCAACACTGGTCTGAGGTTCGGGTCCGAGGTCAACTATATCTGTGATACGGGATACGCCCTGGTTGGAGAGAGCCACGCACGCTGTATGGCTAATGGTCAGTGGAGCAATCTGCTGCCAAGCTGTCAAAGTAAGTCTGTTCTCATCACGCAAATCAAGTTAAAGGGCATCTGTAATGCTTGTATATGTATACCGCTGAAGAGTTGGCCTTTCTAGATTTTGATTTACATGTATGCAGTACTCATGGTTGGTGTTTATATGCAGTAGCTATAATTATTATCTTCCATTTAGCTCTAGAAGCGTGGTTCGGATTAGCTAGTATAAAGTGTGTCCGAGCAGGTATGTGTTTGTTGTGCCTGTGTCTGTATTTGTTTAGTTGTGGACTGTGGGGCTCGCGATGATCCAGCGTTCTCCACCAGTGTGGTTAGCAGCACGCAGTACGCAGGCTCTGCCGTGTACACGTGTAATACTGGTTACATGATGCTTGGTGCGCGCATGTCCACCTGTCAGGCCAACGGCCAGTGGTCTACGCTGCCTCCGGTCTGCATGCGTAAGTAATTGTCACTGTTCTTGCATTCGTGCTTCCTGGGAGCCTGTATCATCCCTTGAGAAAAGTATCGGTCTTACTGATAATCACACCGTTAACTCTCACGGTGCGCCAGCTCGCGGTCACTCCGAGACCACAGGTTGGCGTTGCTGGCTTGCCTCATCAGCACAGGTTCCTTCTTGGAGCCCCTACTCTTCCCCGCAGTGTTGTGTTTTTGTTTTGTTTTGTTTTTTTACGAGAAACCACGAACCTCGAGAACAGAATACTGCATGATAGAGGTGGTCCTGCTACTTCTCTCTCCTCTTCTTACGAGTAGGTTGTGTCTTCAGTAAGAAAACAACATTTTTTTAAACTGCCTTCGACATCGGGTTATCGACAATCCTATACTTAATCCTTGCACATGATGTCCCCTTCCTCCGTATCTCCTAAATGCATGGGTTACCCTTAGCAGCCTCTTGTAGTACTGTACCGCCCCACATGTTCATCATCATCACCATCATCATCATCACCATCATGTATACATGGTCTGTATGCTATGTCCTGTTAATGTTTTTCTCTGCCCCTCCACACTCCCAGGATATCTCTGCCCCTCCACACTCCCAGGATATCTCTGCCCCTCCACACTCCCAGGATATGTATGCAGGTTGTAGGGGTTTCGATGGTAAACCGGCATGCACCCGGATGACCATGTTACGTGACCAGTTTCTTAACACGTTCACTTCTTTCGTTTGCTTCCTATAGTGATCACGTGCGGAAACCCAGGAGTCCCGGCCAATGGCGTGCGAAATGGCGAAGTCTTCAGCTTTGGTGCCACTGTGTCCTTCACGTGCAACTCTGGCTACCGTCTGGTTGGTTCTCAGCAGTCCGACTGCACGTCGGCTGGCTTGTGGAGTAATCCAGCTCCTCGTTGTGTCTGTGAGTTCAGCCGATGCCCTGTTCACGTGTTTAGCAATAAGATGTTAGCTTCTGGCTACACAAGCGCCTCAGCATTCCTACTCTTGCACACATACCCCTCTGTCTGTACATGTACTCGTATGTGCCACTAAAAATATCCTTTTATAGATTCTGATGAGTATCACTGGAAAACGCTTGTTATGCCTGTGCATGTCCAGTCATGTACTACCTAGATGTTGTACTGTTGCAATGTCGAGTCATGTACTACCCGGTACTGTTGCAATGTCGAGTCATGTACTACCCGGTACTGTTGCAATGTCGAAGGCTACGAATGACCAATATCACATTACTAGCTTCTGTTCTTGATTCTAACATGACTTAATGTTTTAAAACATTGTTGTATGTATGGACTCGGATGGAGAGCCACTAGTGGTGTTAATTGGACATTATAGCGTAACGTGTAGTTCCTTGGTCCGGGTCTTCTTTCCTATAAATTGTATGTGTATGTGTGTTCTTTGTGTATGTGCAGTGTTGTCATGCCCCGACCCAGAGAGACCATTGAACGGAGATCGCGACTTCACGCTTACATCTATCGGTGCCATTGTCGACTACACCTGTAACACTGGATATAGCCTGCGCGGTTCCGAGCAGCGAACCTGTCAGCCCAATGCTGGTGGCCTCACGGCATCATGGTCCTCCACTCTGCCCACGTGCGAAGGTAAATCTGGAAAAGATGTTTTGCTCGCCTTGTTCTATTACAGTGTGCACTTGGCATGTTCCACAAGCATCTCATTTCATGATTGTGTTACATGTCACATGTGAAGAAGTACTGTGTGTGCTACATGTGAAGAAGTACTGTGTGCTACATGTCACATGTGAAGAAGTACTGTGTGTTGACGTTACTACTAGCCATGCTTCTATTAACAGCATGTCTGCTAGCACATGCACAGTAGAACAAAGTTTCAATCCAGGGAGACATACTTACCTAATCGAAACAGACTATATCTAGTCTCCATGAAGCTTTTTCAATGTCTATCCCATACTACTACCTTATGCACCCCAATCTTGAGGGTTTGAAGTGGAGACTCTATATCAGGGTCTTCCAACAGAATGAGTTATCAATCTTGCCCTGTAGGAGAATATAATATTATGTCTAGCCTTCTGATTGTTTGATTGTTTCTTGATTTGTTTTTTCCTTTCTTTGTATAGTTGTCGACTGTGGCAATCCTGGTCCTCTTTCTGGAGGTGTTGTTACCGGCTCTTCCTTCACGTACAACTCTCAGGTGTCATTCCGATGCAATACGGGCTACAACCTTGCCGGCTCAGAGCTGCGCACCTGCCTTGCTAGGGGCACTTGGTCCGGTGTGGCCACCACATGTGTCTGTGAGTGCTGACACTTGCTGATACTGCTGCTGCTACTGCTACTGCTACTAGTGCTGGTTAGGTGTCGGTTGTCTTGGCCCGCTGCTTGGCCACAGCTGTGGCTGGGCTAGCGGGGCAAGCTAGGCGCATAGCATAGTCTAGGTCATAGTATAGGCTTAGCCACTGGGGCCTCCAATCCACCCAATCCATAGTGCTAGCTAGCTAGCTATCAAAGTAGCAGCTGGGCGACTGTTGGCGGCAGTCGCCGGCGCGTACGCTATGACTGTTACGATGGGTGGCTCGGTGTTCTGTGTGCTTGTTGCCTGTGTGTCTGATGTGAATGATGTGCAGTGATCGACTGTGGCGATCCCGGAAACGTTGCCGATGGCGTACGCACCGGCCAATCCACCACCTACGCCAGTGCCGTTAGCTTTGTCTGCAACCCTGGCTACACATTGTTCGGCAGCCAGCGACGCACTTGCCAGGCCAACGCTCTTTGGTCTGGTCAACAGCCAACATGCCAGAGTAAGAGGCATGCTGTCATATACTTCAAAGTAGCTGTCCCAGAGTAGTTCTCCTCCTCATCTCTAGATCATTTTGCAGTTTCATTTCATGTGTGGCCGCATGGTGTAGCTAAGCGGACATGCTTCTCTCATCCTTTCTCTTTAAATTCTGGACATTACCATTTCTTGCGCAGTACCTTTAAAAAACCCTGCATCGAGTAGAATAGGATTGCTTGCACTGCTGTTGAAGTATAATTATCATGTTCCACCGGGATTACCATCATAACGTTCGGTGTTGCTAATTCCTTGCAAGGCAGGTTATGATTCTGGTTCTGAGCTTTGCTGTTCATCGCTATGTTTGGTTTGACTATGTGTCCTATTCAGTCGTGGACTGTGGAGATCCAGGCACACCAAGCAATGGTGGTAAGACACTGACCACCACCACCTACGGCAGCTCAGCCTCCTTCACCTGCAGCGAAGGTTACGAGCTGGTCGGCTCCTCCAGACGCGAGTGTACGGCCTCCGGACAGTGGAGCGGAACGCAGCCAGTGTGCAATGGTTAGTACATGTGTGTATGTGTGGATGCGTGTGTGTGTGTGTGTGTGTGTGTGTGTGTGTGTATGTGTGTGCGTGTGTTTGTGTGTGTGTGTGTGTTTGTGTGTGTGTGTGTGTGTGTGTGTGTGTGTGTGTGTGTGTGCGTGTGTGCGTGTGTGTGTGTGTGTCTGAGGTGTGTGTGTGTGTGTGTGTGTTGTGGTACTGCACTCCCTTCTACTGGCATGAATGTTATCTAGACGTGTAGTTGATTGCATTCTTGCCTTCATGTGTAAACTGACATCATATACTCTTCTCCTCTTCACGTCTTTTCTTCTCAGCTATCATCTGTAGCAACCCTGGAGACATTGAGAATGGTGGCCGCGACGGCTCGTCTCTCCTTCTCGGATCGACTGTGACCTATTTCTGCAACCCTGGCTACCAACTAGTTGGCAGTCGCCAGCGTACATGCCAGTCAAATGGCAGATTTGATGGCAACGCTCCCATCTGCCAGAGTGAGTCGATTTACCTGCAATAGTGCTAGTAATCTAGCGACATGCGTCTTTGCCATATTTTTAGTTGCTACAAGCTGACTAACAGTGGACGGTGGTTACGCATGACAATCAGATCTGCAACTGTGTATGACTGTAGAAATGCACATTTGGCCATCTACTCTAGTTTTATTACCTGGGCGGAAACTGGCAGTGTTTGGGTTTCATCCTGTCAACGTATTTGTTGCCTTTTATGATACGATGCTTTGCGTTAATCTATTTACTAAGTTGGCATGTATCACTATTTGTCCTTGTTTCAGTCATCTCCTGTGGAAATCCGGGCTCGCCTGACAATGGTGCTCGTCAAGGAAATGACTTCACGTTCACAAGCCAGGTGTCTTTCACCTGTAACACTGGCTATGTGCTGTCTGGATCGCGCATGAGAGTCTGCCTGGCCGATGGCACTTGGTCAGGACCACCAGCCGTCTGTACACGTAAGTGGTATAGTGTTTCACGGCTGCATGTATTCCCCCCCCCCCCCTACCCTATGGAACTGCACTGTGTTTTCCCTGGTTTTAAGAAGTTAAGACTTTCAGCATTCCACTTGAACACCAAGAAAAAACACAATTACAACAGCCGAAAGTGGCCAAAACGAGGTCAAAAGATAGTTCTTTCAGCTATTGCTCTACATCTTTCAGATATTCAAACTCAGTTCGACTCTCCGGAACTTGAAGAAGGGTGAAGGCAGTTTATTGTACCCTGTCTGCTCACAACTGCATCTAACAATGTAGACGCCAACCAGACTTATTCCAGAACAATCAGCCTATCAGCCTCATTGGATGTTGCATTGGGATGAACACATTCGCGCAAAGACTTGTTGGCATGCGTTTGGTTCGCACTCCCCTGCAATCGCACACTGGCAGACATACAACTGTGCTGGAGCTTGTCGGCATAGCCTCGCACACACGTAGTCTCGCCTATCCACACTGACCTTACATGAAAGCTTGAAGCCTTCATGGGCTTTGGAAGGGTTTCTTAGTTCAATGCTGAAATGGCTCTGGGGTGTATTGTGCGCGGCCCGGTGTCAAGTGTACCCTATAGCATGTCTGTGCCCATGGCCTGTGGTGCAGCGGGGTTACAGCAAGTTTTGCCTTGCTTCCAGTAGTAGAACGACGTAGGTCAGCGGCAAGGCTAGTGATGAAAGTGTTCGCATCGTTCTTTTTTCTGTCTGCAGTGATTACTTGCCCACCAGTGACATCTCCGGTCAACGGTGGCGTATCTGCACCATCTCTCAACTACTTGGGCGAGGCATCGTAAGTAAATCACATAAAGGTATTTCCCTTCAATTCCTCGCTATTCATGTGTTCTTCAACATCTCCGCCATGCTGTCAGCCACATTTTTAGTTAGGCATCCGATGGCAATCAGCTGTTCCACGGCAGACTCTTTGCAGTCACATTTTCGCGCTGAACACCCGTTCTCGTCCACTCAGACTTCTTCTTCTTCACCGTGTGTGTTATACTAACTCTCTGTGTGCTTTGCTCTGCGTTTGGCATTGCAGCTACACGTGCAACCAAGGCTATGCGTTGGTCGGCGCTATGACACGTACCTGCCAGGCCAATGGACAGTGGAGTCTGTCTGCACCTGAATGTCAATGTAAGTGAACGCCGCGCCGCAACAAAGTTGACCCGAGGGCTCGCATACGTGTTCGCGTACGTGCAGTAGTAGTAGTAGCTATTGTCAAGAAGGGAAGGATCCTACCGGCAAATACTAAGTAGAAAATAGGTCACGGAATAAAGTCACAGCAGGCTTAGCAACTGCTTGATGACTGGACATAGTCAGGAATGTTTTGGTATACGCAAGTCGCAAGGCCATGACCCTGGCGTGGGAAGGTTGTCTGATCTGGTTTCGCGTGACAAAGCATGTGTGCTTGCTCAATCACGGTGCTTGGTTCTGACGTACGCTAGATTTCCAATGTACACGGATATGGCGAGAGAAATTTAACCTCATGACTAAAGCAGCGCCGCCTTTGAGTGCACAGCATAGTGTGTGTAGTGCTGGGGCTGCGTAGCGTCTGGCGCTATTTTATTCATGCGGTTGGATTTCTCTGGCTAGCACCGGATATGGACAGTTGAGAAGTATTTTCACCGTTTCCTCTGTCACTCTCTCTCTCTCTCTCTCTCTCTCTCTCTCTCTCTTACTCTCTCTCTCTCTCTCTCTCTTACTCGCTCTCTCTCTCTCACTCTCTCTCTCTCTCACTCTCTCTCTCTCCCTCCCTCTCTCTCTCTCTCTCTCTCTCTCTCTCTCTCTCTCTCTCTCTCTCGCTCTCTCGCTCTCTCGCTCTCTCGCTCTCTCTCTCTCTCTCTCTCTCTCTCTCTCTCTCTCTCTCTCTCTCTCTCTCTCTCTCTCTCAGCTTGGCATTTGGATTGTGGGAATGCGGGAATACTTATTGGTTGCATCTTACTCTCTGTTTGCATTCTGTGTGTCACTGTGTGCGTGTGCATGTGTGTGTGCATGTGTGTGTGTGTGTGTGTGTGTATGCGTGCGTGCGTGTTTGTATATGCTGTATATTAACAGTGGTGTCATGCTGTGAGCTGACTGCACCGCTCCATGGATCCATGACTGGCAGCACCTTCACCTACGGAAACAACCTTGGCTTCCAGTGTGATGAAGGCTACATCTTGTCTGGCTCCATTCAGCGCACCTGCCAAGCTGATGGAACCTGGACAGGCACACCAGCTCATTGTCGCCGTAAGCACGCTGCATTCACTGCATATCCAGTTTTTTTTGTTTTCCTGGTCTCAGTACTACCAGGCATGCCATTCTAATTGCACACGTTGAGTGCCTTGACATTTTAGCATCATCATTTCCCCCAGTAGTATGAACCAGCTGAGCCAGGGCAACGTAACCTGGCTGAAAATGTGGTGTGCGGGAGTATTCCCCCCAGTGTGTAGCCAATGTGGTGTGCGGGGGTATTCTCCCCAGTGTGTAGCCAGCGCTTCAGCACTACTTGTGGTGTTGTCCTCGGTCCTCTTTTTGTCATAGTCTCCATCTCCATTGGTGTTCTTGTTGTTCCCGTCGTTGCCCATTCCAGGACGTTTCTGCGAAGACCCTGGCACTATTGAGAATGGCATTCGTACCGAGATCAGCCTTGCAATTGGAGGCATTGCCGCTTACCAGTGTAATGAAGGATATCGTCTGTCAGGACAGGCTCGCCTTACTTGCCAGTCGGACGCCACCTGGTCTCACCCTCTGCCAATGTGTATTTGTAAGTAGCTGGTCTCACCCGCTGCCAATGTGTTTTTAACTTTTTGTAAGTGCATGTAGTGGCAAGGAAACGCTCACCAATAGTGTCTGCATGATGGCTATTGTGAGGAAGACGACAGTAGTGAGGATATTGTGTTGCCCGTGTGTCACGCATTGCTCTCAATTGTTCTTTGTTGACCGCCAGGAATACGAACTCATCCTTCTTGTTTTTCTCTTCCCTTCTCTCTTTTTTCTTACCGTTGTAAAAATAAACAGTGGATGTGTGCGTTGATCCTGGTGCACCGGCTAATGGCAGGCGCATCGGCGACACATTCAGCGTAGGCTCGTCAGTCCAGTTTGAGTGTAACGATGGCTACACGCTGAATGGTGCAGTGACCTTGAACTGCTTGTCAAGCGCAAGATGGGACAGAGTCCGGCCTACCTGTGATCCGAGTAAGTTTTCACAAGCTGGCAAAGTAGAGGGTATGCGATTATGTCACAACTGTGCTTGCAAAAGACAACTGATTACTTGATGACCAATTCCCGTAGTGTATGAAGCGCATAGAGTTAGCCCGTGCCACAAACTTGCTATCTTTTAGAGTCTTTGTTTGAGTGACAAGCGGTACAATTGTGTTGTGTCCTTTGCTGTCCAGACTGCCAGGTTGGTGATTGGACTGGTTGGTCGGCTTGTAGCGTGACGTGTTTGGCTGGAATGCAGACACGTTCTCGTGAAATCACTCAGGCTTCTGGTGGTATTGGTACACCGTGCCCCAACCTGATGGAAACGATGGCATGCAGTCTCCGTGATGACTGTGGTAAGTGTGTGTGTGTGTGTGGTTGTGTGTGTGGTTGTGTGTGTGTGTGCGCGCGTGTGTGTGTGTGTGTGTGTGTGTGTGTGTGTGTGTGTGTGTGTGTGCGTGTGTGTGTGTCTACACCACACAGAGTACATTTTACCAGTAGGTCTACCAGCCCCTCTAGCCGTGGTAACTGAGTACTGGAGACCCAGAGCCGATAGACGCACCAACAACCCCAGCCATGAAAGCTATACTGACGACACACTTGTTTGTGCAGTCGAAACTAGTCCATCTTTCGAATGCTTTTGTAGAAAGGCAGCCTTCTGCCGGAAAGCAGTACCTACATATAGAGTGATAGTTGGTACCTGGAACTACCCAGCACAGCTTGCCAAGTCAACTGAGGTATCTGGGAAGAAGTGAGCCGTTCACCAATTTTTTTGTGAAGCCAATGTTCCTGAACTTTCAATTTCGTTCACCTGCCAAAATCGATTTCTTGACCAGGCTGTGTAGCTCTATTGATACTAATTTGATAGAATTTAAAAAATGTTCCTAAGATGAACGGTTTGTTGTCTTTTTCCTGTGATATTTACTTACACTGCAGGGTGTGGTAATTACGCGCTGGGTAGCATCCATTCATCCATTCGCCAAGCCCGACAGAATGTAGCCACTGACATCATCATCGCCGTTGATGAGTCCTCCTCCATGGGTATCTATCACGCCTGGCTTGCTGGAACCATTGGACAGCTGGAAGAGTCTCTGGTCAATGACGGCATCGGCAGCAGCCCCGAGCTAAGAAACCAGTATTCTCTGGTTGGTTTCGGCAGAGATGAATTAGCAAATGGTGACATTTCCGGTGTGCTGCCGCATGCCTTCAAGAACGCCCAGGGCAGCGCTTGCTTCAACATTGGTGACTACTATGCAGCCAACAGTGAGCTGCAAGAAGGTGGTAACATTGAGGATGGATACTTGGCCATCAAGTACGCGCTGCAAAACCTCACCGATAACTCTGGTCGCAACTGCCTCCGTCTTGGCCAGCAGAACGTTGCAACAAACCTCATCTTCATTACGGACGAAGAGCGCGACATCTTCTCCCCCCATGGCTCGGATCTCACACGCTCGGCCATCAAGAGGCTTGTCCGCAGATCTGGTGCCATTCTGAACGTGGTCGTAGACCAGGAGTTCTTCTGTGACACTGAACGTGCTTTCGGTTTGGACTCTGAACAGATTGGTTATGTTGTTAGACAGGGAGGTACGTACTCAAACTGCACATTGGGCAGGCCAGGAACTGGCTACCTTACCACCAGAAGAGATTACACTAGCGTTGCACTGGAACTCGGTGGAGCCGCCTGGGACATCAAGATCTTGCGAACCGGTGGTCCCGTCGGCACGTCCTTCACCAACGCTTTCCTGAAGGTGAAGACGAAGGAAGTGACACGCCAGATTGACCAGTGCCGCCGCTGTACGTGCCTGGATGATGGCAGGACATCTAGACTGTCCTGCGCTGTAGCCAATGACCAGGAAGTCTGCAAACAGGAGGCAGCGGACGGAGTTGTGAGGCAGGGCCGTTGACGACAATCACCACACATAGCAATCCTCAAGCAGGTAAGCGGCCTGTGCCAGTGATTGGGATGATGTGGCTGTTCAAGTACATGCTTGGGCCATGCTCATCATCAGCATGTTAATCTGCTCATTTGTAGTACACGGGGACCCACAGTACACTAATGTTTGGAGAGCAGGCCGGCATTATTTCTTCTTACCAGAATTAGGACTGAGATGCGATGATTAGTTGAAGCTTGCGTTACCATGGTTGAAATGCATGTGCCAACATTAGACCTGCATTGAAAAGTTCTTATTAGATATACAGTGTACAATGCATGGGGTCGCTTTCACTCAAAGTTTGTTGTAGCCGATGGAGTTCGTTGCAGACATTGACGTTTGTTTTCTTTCTGCTGTCCCTGCTTCCTGACAGATTTCTACGTAATGCAGACTGGGTTTGCATTGCAATATGAGTACAGTGCTGCCTGAGAATCATTGGCATTGTACCGGTGGTCATCATCATCATCATCATCGTTATAGTATGTGCTACGCTACCATTGTTGACATTCATTCTAGCATGACATTGCACTGTGCTGGCCACCCTTTGCCTGCCATCGGGCTGTACTGTATTTGCCAACCCTTCTTCCTTGTGTCTTCGACTGCGCACAGTGGTGCTGTGGCAATGCTCAATATAAGAGCCGCTGCTCGGTGCTGGCCTGTATCATGACCTACAAATCATGTTGCTTTCTCCTTCACGCACTGGCACTATCCGTTCAATTTCTCTTACTCCGAGCCCCTAAGGGTACTCTCTTGTCATTTGTTGTTGCCGACATCTTCCACAAATCAGTCTCTATATTGATCAGCTAGTTTCTTTTGAAATCCCACACTACTGTCAACTGATCCAAGGCTATTGGTGATCCTTGCAAATGCCGCTATCATCTACTATCTACTGAAATACTACAAGCTGCAGTAACTACTAACCGTTGTTAGTATAGCCTTCGCCGCCGCCGGCCTGTGTGAGTATCGAATCAGCTGTAAAGCTATGGTGACTACAAAGGAGTACTAAAACGACTTTTCTTTTAGTACTGCCTGGTGACTACCAAGACCATTCGACTCAACCCCCCCCCCCCCCCCTCCCCCCCCCAAGACTACTCAGGAGTTATGTACTCTTGCCAGTCTTGGCA
Source organism: Sycon ciliatum (assembly GCF_964019385.1). Lineage (NCBI taxonomy): Eukaryota > Metazoa > Porifera > Calcarea > Leucosolenida > Sycettidae > Sycon > Sycon ciliatum. The sequence goes on from NC_088644.1 coordinate 24,355,270, forward strand.
ATAGTCTTGGTCCAAGGAAGCTGAGACGCTCCCTTCCTCCTTTATTCCCAATCGAACTCGTGCACTTCCACCGAAACTGGGTGACTGCGCCCTACAAGATGGGGGGATTCGTACCGTGTGTCCGCACCTTTAAAGCCATGGAGGTATATTCAATTATAGAGACAGTCTCGGCTTCATAATAAAAATGACATTTGAAGTATGTTTTGTAAAAATGAAGGAATAAGTACTATACTACGAACTTACAGCCCGGCAGGAAGGGTGAACAAGTGGATTTAGATTGAAATTTCTGTGCACACGTTGACTTTTACAGCATGGCGTAGCGGGTGAGTCATTTTGCATCTAGCATAGCTAGGAAAGCAGCGGTGTTTTCGGTGACATACGGTATGCAAAATGTCACTAAAAGCGCAATTTCGTTCTTTAAAAAAGCACGGATGACCGCGATTGGTCCATATGTTGAAGTCTTTTGGACACTGAGACATTAAATTTTGATAAATACCCACACTCATTAGTGACCACCTTCAACAGTATCAAATTCAAATAAAGTTGCTTTGACTCGATAAATACCACTGCATGCACTTTTCCATGTAGCACTGCGCTTTTCCCTAAAAAGGAGTATTACTTTATAAACATTAACTGGTTTGAGGAAAACTTTATAACAGTGGTGAAAAAGGTATGTTATTGCAATAAATCCTGAGGCTACTACATCATGCATTGGTATATTTATTATACAGAATGTTGACCTTCACTTTCCCTAAAAAGGAGTATTTTATAAACAGTATTTATTTTAGGGGAAGAGTGTGTTGCTCCCTACGTACGTGGGAGCTCGCGGTTTTCCTGCCGACTTGAATTCTCACTTGACTGACTCCCCTACTAGTAATACTATCGCCGAAGTCGCACCAACCTCTTGTTCACAGTATTTATTTTAATATTTAATATTATTGGCTTTTGAGCCAATAAAATTTAATACTGAAGTTGATTGTTCCAACCAGGAACACACGCTTCTTGCCGAACTTGACACTTGACTGACTCACGACTGCCATCCGGAGCACACGAGGAGCACGTCGCACCTTCCACTCGGCAAACCTGCAAGAAAGCACCACTCCACGTGTGCTCCGGATGGCAGTCGTGAGTCAGTCAAGTGTCAAGTTCGGCAAGAAGCGTGTGTTCCTAGTTGGAACAATCAACTTCATGACTATTACCGCCGAAGTCGCAACTTCTAAGTTCGTATTGTTGTCCCTCACGCGGACGTGCGACTAGTTGTTGGAGGTGACAGCGTTGCGAATAGCTATACTGGCTCTCAACGTCTGTTTATCACAACTCCATGAGCGACTCTGACTCACGCTGCTACCTGGAGCTTCACGAGGTGTTTGTCGCGCTAGAAACAAAGCGTCTCTGTAAGTTTGTATCCCTGGTGATGGTTTGGCCTGGAGAGCAGTATATAAGTGGTGCTTTTCAGGCACAATCTTCCTCAGCCTACTCAAGCTCAACTGATGAGGGGTGAATTCCCCGAAACACCGTGTATTGAGCAGGGAGTGGTGCTTTCTTGCAGGTTTGCCGAGTGGAAGGTGCGACGTGCTCCTCGTGTGCTCCGGATGGCAGTCGTGAGTCAGTCAAGTGTCAAGTTCGGCAAGAAGCGTGTGTTCCTAGTTGGAACAATCAACTTCATGACTATTACCGCCGAAGTCGCAACTTCTAAGTTTAAACTTAATACTGTTTATAAAATACTCTGAAAAGAATTGGGGTGGACACACCCATTCCCATAGCGCTGCACATCACATCCGAACCAGTTCCGTTATTTTTTACGTTTCGGCACTTGGCCATCGTCAGGTAAATGAATACCGTGGAAGCCACACAAGAGCAGTATATACCAGGGAGTCGTAAAATACTATATACGCAGAGTGTAGCGCCAAAAAAAGATGCGAATTATGTCACCTAGTACGCAGAAGGGGGGGGGGGGGGCAGAGAGAGAGAGAGAGAAAAGGTGCAACTAGCACATCACGGAGAAGCAGCAGAAGGTAGCGCGCATTGTGCTCTGTGAATGGCGTTACGCAGAGTGTAGCGCCAAAAAGAAAATAATGATGCGAGTTATGTCACCTCTATACAGAGGGGGGGGGGGGGGGGGGGAGAGAGAGAAGGTACAACTGTGCATATCACGGAGAAGAAGAGCGCGCCGTTGTGCTCTACGAAGTGAGGGTACATGCCAAATAATTATGGTGTTAATTCTAGCACATTACAGGAGGGGAGCACGGAGGCCCATGCGCCAATGCACTATGAGGTTAAACTTCCATGCCACTGTTACCACCAGGGACGCCACGAGGCATCAGAAACAGAATGGATTTGAGTGACCCGCCTCATAATTATTATATTCAGTGATAACGTTATTGAAGTAGCAGCAGGGGAAGCTGAGAAAATTCACAACAAATCCCATCCGGTGCTTATGTTCACATGGGGCTTAGCATCACGAATCTCAATCGCCTCGCGCAGTTTGCGACGGGCTCGATCAGGCTCTCTTCCTATTACTTCAACTGCAGAGAATGCGCTTTGCCCATAGTTGAGCTTGCATGCAGGGTGAGTGGTACGAAAATGTTGGCCCCATGGCTTGTCGAGTTCCTGTCGTCTTGCCTCACCATTATGTTCTTCCAGGCGAGTTTCCAGAAAGCGGCCAGTCTCACCAACATTATTGTTCCGGACATTCTTTGCACTCCAGCTGATATACAACATTCCTCTGCATACATACATCCTGTCCCCCGGATATACACGAGATACACGGCCCCTTTGGGTGACCTCTCTTTTTCGGTTGTAGCGGATTTGCAGCCTTGACACATAGAGGAGGAACGAGGGCGGAGCGACACAATAGGGACCTTTCGCACCCCGCGTACGGATACGAAACGAATGCTGATTTGTCACCTGGGTTCGAGGATTCGTCAGAGTCCCTGCGGAGAACTCGTTTTCACGAATGGCAGCCTCTTCATTCGTGGCACGCTCCGAATCCGTCAGGTACACATTTATTTGGATAGGTACACATGTTTTGCAAGGTACACATTTTTCCCTTGATTCCATGATCCATGCACGTGTGCGTGTAAAAACCCGTACGCCAAGCTACCGGCGCCCGCGGCCGTAGTTGCCATGCACATTTGCATTATAGCAATAAAAACTGCTTTATGGCAGTTTTCTAAAAAAAGTTATTGTGTTCTAGTCCATGGACCCCGTCTAAAAAGTAAGAAATTAACGAAATGTGATAGCTGAAAATTAAAATTTCACACAAAACCTCACAATAATCACAACACTTGAAATGCTGCTTTCAACACTAAACTTGTACTCCACGAACAATTGGCAACATGCATGCATAGGAAAGAGGATCACGAGGAGAAAAGGTCTTCTACATGTAGCTTTTCATTCTGTGCGTGATTATTGTGAGGTTTTGTGTCAAATTTTAATTTTCAGCTATCACATTTCGTTAATTTCTTACTTTTTAGACGGGGTCCATGGACTAGAACACAATAACTTTTTTTAGAAAACTGCCATAAAGCAGTTTTTATTGCTATAATTTCTTCTGTTTTTTCTGTCACCAATCAATGAAATGCCCTATCAATATGTAAATGATGGCCTTCACATCATATCAATACCGTATTATACGCATTGATGTGCAAGCCTTTTCTTGCAGAAAATGGGACTAGCATGTTCTTCTGCGGGGATACATGTGAGTAGTGGTGGACCGTGGTGATACCTTTTTTATACGGAGGTCATTCTGTGCATGTTGCTGTAGCAGAATTTCATAAAATTGTCTTGCCTTTCAGATATTTCAGATTTCCCCACCCTCGATCAGATTTATTTGAGAAATGTAACCAGGTGCGTGTCGCAGATGTTTTTGTTGATTCTGTGTTTATAATGGTTTATAATCATGGGTTATCGTGATAAGGTCATCCTGCACTGAAATCGTAACCCTGTTGATGTCGATACAACTTTTGGAAGTAGTTCAATGACTTCGAACTGTTAGTCCACGATTTTCTAAAACAACACAGCAAAGGAGGAACAATAAACATGTATTAAAATGTAAACAAATACATTGCTGAGTCCGACACCTCGTTCCAACAACTACACTGATCCTGAGGATAAAAGGGGCAAGGCTATGGTTGGAGGTACTGAGAGATAAACAAGGCACTCCATAATAATAGAATCGTACACATTTTTTGGTGAGTATGAATGATATCCAGTCGAACCTCTTTAGGACGAACACCAAGGGACCGATGGTATTTATTCTGTGAGTTTGTCTTAACCTATTTTCTAACCAGTGAATACAATTATTTCTCCAATAGACATACGAATAGATTTCTTCTACAGCGAAAGATTCTAAGCCACACCAACTCATTGACTCGTCTCGTATGAAACAAATGAGTCACTAGAGAGGTTCTGCAAAACGAAAATGCGTACAAACAGTCGTTCCACGTCCTGAAGTGCGAAACTTCGCACGAACTTTCGCAACTTTGGACGCGAAACTTGCAGGGAACGCGAAATGAACAGTCGTACACACTTTCGTGAGATCGGGTCATGGCGTACGTGCACTTGGCCCGCGCAAACTACGAAAACGTGCAGAACGCAAAGTTTGTGCAAAAATTCGTACACACTTTCGCAATGACTGTCGCGAAACTTCGTTCGAATTATCGTTTTGCAGAACCTCTCTACTGAACGTTTCTTTAGCAACATGACGGCAACTGAAACAGCAATAGAGAAAGTACGATACATGTACAGCACATTCTTGCAGGTACTACAAACAGATTGCAGATCGTAATTCTTGCCTTGGCGGCACGAAACTTCATTTGGGGCAGTGCAATCTCGGCGGAACTCACAAATATTAAATCAAACATCCCAGACTCGAGTAAACAAATCTAATCATACAAGTTTACTGAACCTCTCCACAATGGAGATTTTCCATTTATTTTGCAAACTCGGTCAATGGGTCCTTGAACCTTTCCCTCCAGATTGGGAACTGCCAACGATAGTATGCCACTGACCAGTGCCTTACTTGTAACGTACCAATGTACAATGAATATGAGTATTTCGACAACACATCTAACATAAGCCTTACCGTCAAGAAGGTGAACTCGCGTTCTTCGCACACTGTAGACAAGGGCAAAGAGATAAATATGGATCTAAATCCGAATAAAATCAACACACGTTTCCGTAAATGAAAGGGTGAGCATAAGCAAATGAATCGAAGGAAACCGGTCAACTCAGAGATCACCTGTCATCGAGTATTCCGTAAAAGGGGGCCTCGGCAGCGGAAAAGCTAAATTTAGAAAAGAGATCCTGCCAGCTTTTCCATTATTTATTGCATTCCGCCCAAAATGAGCACACTTTTCGTAAATGAAAGAGTCAACACAAGCAAAAGAATCAAAGGTAACTGGTCAACTCACCTGTCGATATTGAGTAATATTCCGCGAAAGGAGGTCTCAGCAGCGCCGAAACGAAATAAGCCAGGCCAGGATCTAGGAGACGAAATATCCGAAACAGCTCATACAAGAAGCAGTTCCAAAGGAGGAAGTTCCTCGCGCATGCACATCCGAACACGGACTGCACTGCATGCAACACAATGTCTGCCGTGCACGTGCACAGCACGCGGCTACCAACCGTTGGTAGATCTATACCGAGCACCTTACGTAGAGACTTACGTAGCCTAAGTGAAATACCGAGCACCTTACGTAGAAACTTACGTAGCATAGCGGTGTCGTTTTTCTTGCCATGTGAACACAATAATAGAAAAGCTGACAGGATCGCTTTTCTAAATGACGACTTGCGAAACCTGAAATCTGTTTTCAACGAAACGATTACGAGCCGAATCAAACTTTCGTTTCGCATTCGTTTCGTAGCAAATACGAAAGGTCCCTAGTGTGCGCCTCAGGCTACCAGTGTGCTCATATACGACTCTAACCGGAATTTTATACTTTCTGATTGCTTTATTCACTGCTTGATGTACTTTATCTGACTTATATTGAAGCTTTAGAAATGCGCAGCATGGGTTGGCACGGCGACGACGCTTTGGCCTTATGGAGGCAGTGCGTGCCTCTTCAATGATTCTCTCTGGGTAAATGTTCAATCTTTAAAAGTGTTCATGAACCCTCGCTTCACTTTCTGCATGCATTCTGGTATTCGATGAGAGCCTCTGAGCTCTTAGGAATTGTGACGAAGCAACTGCCAATTTGATATGGTGGGGAACTGCCGAAGTATAATCAATGAGTAGACCGCTAGCACATGCCTTCTGGTACAGCTTGTATGCCAGCTTGCCTTCCTGGATCATAATTGTGATATATATAAATCATTATTAAACTCAATCTCGTAGCATATGCACGCATTGCTAATGCGGGGAGCAACCCCAGAGATGAGGGCGATAACCAGCCATGGTAAAAGTACAAGAGAAAACAAGAAAACAGTGGAAAGAAAGGAACAGGGAGGAAAACAAAGCTCAGCCAAGAAAGGAACAGGGAGGAAAACAAAGCTCAGCCAATTAAGTGAGATAGCCGGAAATTAATAGCTAAACACGCGTGAGTGCTGCAGGAAAACGCAACTCAGTACAAACAACTTGGCGAAACTGAGACATGCTGTGGCAGTGGTGGGCGAGGCTTGATAGCTTGAGCCAGTCAGAATAGGAATAAAACAAAGGGGATTTTGTAAACTGGACAGTGCGCCGAAGTGGCAGAATTCTGCTGCGGGGATTCAGCAGAAAAATTTTGTCACAGAGCGAGCATTGACAGGACTTCCAGATCTGACAGAACTGACAGAACTAGCCGTGCGCTGTCCAGATGACAGAGGATCGCTGAGAGAGCGTGAAAGAGATCCATCAGCTCCACAGGATGCGGAGTAGGAAGAACTCGCAGAACGACTTGAAAAGGCCATGGCGAAAAAATCTTGACACCACGTGCATCAACACAGCTACATGTTCATGTATACAGAAGCTTGCGAGAAAGAAGCGAAAGTTCGAAACGTAAGATCTTCAAGTTTCGCGATCCTCCTTGCGAAAGTTCCTTTCCTTTTTCGTTACTCGTGCCCAGACTACGTCTAAGTACAGTGAGTATCGTTTATAAAGTGACCGGGTGGAACGATATACCGGATAGAACTCGCCAAAATCAAAATCAAATCACAAAAAAATCAGCTAAAATATCACTATACACACTATTATCGGCTGTACTCTTGGCTATACCGATATATCGCTTATTGTGATGGGCTTCAGGAAGCAAACCATATCAAATGCACAGGAAAATATCGCATATACTGATCAAGGGTGATGATCACAAAACAAGTGTTCTTCCAATATAATTCACTTCTTCCAAAACTGATCCAGAGTTGCCTGGATGCATCTGGCAGCAGACGTGATTGAGAGAAAATTCTTCCCTGTATGCTGTAAAAGCAGCCACATGTACACGTGGCTGCTTTTCATTTTTTTTTTTTTTTAGTTTTTCAAAATTCTTCCTTCATCTACAAAGACAAGTGAGCTACAAACTGTTACTTTTGCAACAGACGACACAAACTCACACACAAAGACTATTTATTTTTTATTAAGTACTGTACAACCCGGTACAAGACACAAAAATGTAGATCTACGTCACGTCAGTCAACAACAAAAAATAAACTCTGTACTGTAGATACATATGTACATGTAGGCAATAATTTACAGGAAAGTGGAAAAGCCTCTTGTACGGGCAAGAACAAAGTAATACAGCTAGCGTGTGTTGAAGAAGAAAATGAGCGGAAACGTACTATGCTGTGAAACACGCATGAGGCATAATCAGGGCAAATGACAGCTGAAAAGAAAAGGAAAGAAAACAAACACACACACGTACACACACACACACACACACACACACACACACACACACACACACACACACACACACACACACACACACACACACAACAACAACAACAACAAGTGACATACGCGGCTGCTTTTCATGCTTTTTCCAGCATGTACGCATCATTTCATGCACAGTCATGTGCCATGCGTCAGTCAATGACAGTCATACATGCAAATCGGCTATAGTGATGCACCGGATATAGTGATAAATTATTGAAAATCAAAGGGGCACGTTATATCCACTATTTACTGTAAGTAGTTACGAATTTTCGTTATGCACAACCTCTCTATTGCTTCCGTCGTGTTAGCCTACTCCTTTTTAGTTTTAGGGAACGTGAAGTAAAGGTCAACATTACATGTATGTACGTGTATAATAAATGTACAATCATGTACATGTAGTAGCCTCAGAACAATTTCATCCCAGTGTTATAAAAACCTCGGGGGACCTCGGTTTTTATACTGGTGCTCGAAGGCAATAAAATCCTTCGACTCTACATTTATTGTACATTACCATACAATTACAAACTCCCTGGTTTTAATATGTACGAGTAGATCTGCTCTTGTTATTATTTTGCCTGTGCGAGATTGCGCGCATGCAGTATTTATACTACAAATTGTAGTAGTACGAGCTCGTAGATCTACTCCGGAAGTGTACCCGTACTCTTAGATTTTGCTCCTTCTCTTCGACCTACACGATGACCTTGACCACCGGTAGCATAAGATTTCATGATCATCACCAGATCACCTCGCTTTGGTCCAGTTTGGACTTTTACTTCCTCGGTCACACTTGCTCATGCAGGCCAGCTCAATACCGCGCTGGATGTTCGCATGTTTTCAAGTCAACAACAGGAAGTCAAGAACTAGTCTGCTAGCACATTCGTGACTGGTGTGTTAGCATTATTCGCCTGCAGGACAGGCAACTGATTCGTCGTTTTCCATTGCTGGCCATTGGAACAAAACTGATTCTTCCTTATCAAACACCTCCGGGCTGTTGTTTTCACTCTACTTTCTTGCTACCTTCGTACCGCACTGGCTGTGGAACGTCGCCGCAATGAGTTTTCCCACGACCTTTGTGCTTCTGGCTGCCCTCTGTCGGCTTAGCTTGTATTCGGAGCTATGTCTTGCCCAAACTTCCATACCCCAAGGTAATGTGGCAATACTCTGGTTTTCTTTTCTCTTTCTAAATCTGTCGAGTATTACTTGGGGAAATACTGGAGAACATGAGTGATAGTTATTACTAATAATTATTATTATGATTACATTTTTGTGAGGTTGATGTTGCGATTCTGCTTTGTCGAGTGGCACAGTGGTAAAATTATTGGAGCTAGCTCGTGCTCGAAGCTTTGCACCGTACCGTGGGGAAGTTCTCTTTTCATCATCCTTTTTGCGTTGTACGTACGCTCACCCGGAGGAACCACGTGGAGTGCGTACCTATCTTCGTGCAAAGGAAGCATTGTATCATATTTGGAGGATCTGCTGAACTCCTCACTCTAGTCAACCCCGCTTGCAATGAACTGATGTTTCTCCATGTTGTGCATTTGTGACTATTATCGTAATGTCGCGTACGAAACCGAGCTTATTCCTGTAGAAGCCGATGGCAGTGCTAGGCTTTTATTAGAGTCAGGCTTATTATTATTATTTATTATTATTATCAAATTTTTGATAGGGCTTCTATTCGAAGCATGCAACTCTATGTATGTCAATGGACCACTTGCCATTTGTACAGATCCACGAAATCCCGTAGGATCTCGTAGACCCGGAAGGGTGTCGAATGTGTGCTATGCATGCGCATTTGACCAATTTTCGCGTCATAATTCAATGACCAGCAATCGCTTTTCCAGCTTCTTCACTTTGGTTAGAACTAATGACTACAGTCCATTCATAAAAAGATGGGCCCTGGCTCTTGCGAGCTCCCGTATTTGGCGATTTGTCGTGATTTCATTGTACACAGTGCAGTGCAGCGAAATTTGAACTTTGAAAAAGAGTCCAAAAAGGGCACCTGAACTGAGGTTCGAACCCCACAATGCACTGTTGCAGGTGGGGTCAAACGGCCTGGATTTTGATGGTTTTTCCCAATTCAATGCTTTTGGGGCAAAACCTGGCTGATATCATATTCTTGTTATGGCTTGCTTTTTAGACAAATAGACTTCAGAAACATAATTGGAAGAGGATTCCTTAGGGGATTGCAGAAAAAATTCTAAAAAAACTCAAAGTTTGACCCATTTATGGCCAAAAGCTAGAAGTCCATCTTTTTCTGAATGGACTGTAGCTAGATCTTTGTCAGAAAAAGGTTTTCGTATGAAATGCCTTCAGGCCCCATTTCTTAGTGGAAATAGCAGAAAACACAATAGGGTCCTGCACATTCAACACCCTTCCGGGTCTACGGGATTCTACGGGATTTCGTGGATCTGTACAAATGGCAAGTGGTCCATATTAAATTTACTATTAAACCCAGGCTTATGTATTGACAGTGTACCGTGATGTAGCGTATTAAAGCCTGTAACGGCAACGTCTGTAGGGCCTATCAAAATAATAAATCCTAGGCCCTCTACAGACTACGTACATAGAACATCTAGTACAAAATCACATCAATGATAAAACCTAAAAGGCAACATTTTTCCACGCCTGCATTCAGACTGCACATTTTGTATGCAACATACAGGCAATCTTTGACTCTACGCAATTGCGCAAGGGGCCTGAGATGTGTGAATTCATGAAAGCAGCCGGCAGTCGTACCCGGGTACAAAGTTTGTACGTTTATACGACTGGTTGGTGAATAGGCACCGGGCAAATATGCTCGAAAAATCACCCATCATGCTTTCTCGCAATTCTTTCAAACAAGCCGATAATGCCTGAAACCATGCCGATAATTCCCAGAAACTCTCACAAATTTTCGCTTGAAATCCAGGTCTTTCTTCGCATCCAACACAAAAAGATGCATTCTCAAACCTAAAGGAAACAAAAAAAGATTCTTTTTCTGGCTCTGGCAAGTTCAGACAGCTTTGCTGGTTTTAGCTTGTCCAGCAGAGAAACCACCTTCTTGCTTTCCTCATCCCTTTCACTTTCAGCCTCCTCCTCATCCGCACTATCTACTCGACAAACATCAGTAACCAGCCGATTATGCCCGCGAAATTACCGATTATGCTCGTGTGATTTTTGCACCCAAAATGCTCGATTTAGTGCCGGCATATTTGCCGGGTCCCTATTGGTGAAAGTACGATAAATGCAGGAAAATTGCCTTGTACAAGGGTTTGCACCCTGCCTGAAAGGATTGGGCAGCCTTTTAGGCTTCCCGCCAGATTCTTGTTGTTGTCTTGGAAACTTCTATGTAAATGTGACTTATACTCAAGTTATAGGCTGTTTTGTACCTACAGTCCATTCATTGGAAACTGGCACCCTAACTTTTTGGTGTCTCTCTCACATAGTTGTAGATATCGTGAAAACAACAGTACATCCTGCATTCTGTGACCCGTGCAATTACTCCTTGCCACATTTGAGGCCAGAAAAGTCCAAGAACAGGGAAATAGAAATTCAGCCAGGTTTTACAAAATTAGGACAGGTATGCCATGGCAAAATGTACGGAGAAGCAGATCCCAAACCCAGATTTTTGAGATTTAAAGTGGGTTTTTGATCCTCAATTCGGCGCAAATCCGACTTTCAAAAGCCAGCGGGCCAGTTTCCGATGAATGGACTGTAGTGAAGAGGGCCTAATTTTCACACTAGGTACAAAACAGCCTATAAGTCACATTTACATAGAAGTTTCCAAGACGACAACAAGAATCTGGCGGGAAGCCTAAAAAGCAGCCCAATCCTTTCAGGCACGGTGCCAACCCTTGTACAAGGCAACTTTCCTGCATTTATCGTAATTTCACCAGGCAGTTGTACGAACTTTGTACCCGGGTACGACTGTCCGCTGCTTTCACACATCCCAGGCCCCTTGCGCAATTTCGTAGGGTCAAAGGTTGCCTGTATATTGCATGTAAAATGTGTAGTCTGAATGCAGGCATGGAAAAATGTTGCCTTTTAGGTTTTATGTGATTTTGTACTGGATTTTCTATGTACGTAGTCTGATGAAGGCCCTCATCAGACTACGTACTAAGGCTGCAACCACACTAGGTACAAAAATCACGTACAAACGGCATTACAGTAGAAATCGTCATGTCGACGCGTGCGAAATGCAAAATGCGCTTTGTAGGTTTTCAGCAACTGGCGCACCCCTGTAGAAAGCCACGTTTGTCGTTTTCGTCGTTTTCGCGCTCCATCTCCTGTGTACAACTTTGTTTTTGTACCTGGTCGTCGTACATAGCATCAGTATCAGCATTGTTTTTAAAAATTTCCCGGTCTTTTCCAGCGCATGGCACACGCTTTGGTACGATAACGTCACGTGCTGGTCGCGCGAAAACGTCATCTATGCAGACCGAAAAGTGTAGTGTGGTTGCGTACCGACTTGTACTGAGATATGCATGAAAATTTGTACTGTGATTTTTACGTAGTGTGGTTGCGGCCTTAGGCCCTCATCAGACTACGTACATAAAAAATCCAGTACAAAATCACATAAAACCTAAAAGGCAACATTTTTCCATGCCTGCATTCAGACTACACATTTTACATGCAATATACAGGCAACCTTTGACCCTACGAAATTGCGCAAGGGGCCTGGGATGTGTGAAAGCAACGGACAGTCGTACCCGGGTACAAAGTTCGTACAACTGCCTGGTGAAAGTACGATAAATGCAGGAAAGTTGCCTTGTACAAGGGTTGGCACCCTGCCTGAAAGGATTGGGCAGCTTTTTAGGCTTCCTGCCAGATTCTTGTTGTTGTCTTGGAAACTTCTATGTAAATGTGACTTATAGGCTGTTTTGTACCTAGTCTGAAGAGGGCCTAACAGTTACTCATGTAGAAGTTGATGTCAGGGCTAGGCTTCTATTCAAAGCAGGTTTTTCTATGTTTGTCATAACTAAAAGTCTAAAACCAGGCTTATATGCCGACAGTGTATCTTAAAAATCAGGCTTGTATTCAAAACAGGCTTAAACAAACTAAACAGCCTACACAAGAGGCGATGTTTTTACTCACGGACCAACCACGAAGTACTTTGGAGGTGCAGTCTATCAGAAAAGCTCGTCGCACAATCTTCTTGTAGTCCGAAACCCGATTTATGCTTTGCATCGTGCGGAGGAAAATGGATCCCACACCCAAAGAGGCAAACAAATTAATATTTGACTTGAGTTGATTTCTTTTTCCCATCACACAACCATCGCCATACGCATTTTCACGTCTTCTTATACTCCAAAGCTAGGTATAAATCGAGATTTACTCCTCTCGTTCCCCCGTTTTATTTATTATCCCATACTTCTCTTCTACTAGAAAGCAGAAACCAAGTTGAGGTTTCGGGTAGGTTCATATATCTATTGACTTGAAGTGCGCTATTTGTTGCTTTGCCAAATTTATGGGAGATCCACCCTTTAATTTGGTAAATTGATATTAATGCCTTTTGTTGGACTGTCAGCAGCAGTACTGACAGTTTGCTGGGTCTGATTTGTGTTATGTTTTCACAGATACAGAATCAGGAGATCAAGCTTGTGGACAACCCATGGCTCCAACAAACGGACAAGTTTCACCGGGCACCTTCAACACTGCTGACGTCCTTACGTTTTCTTGCGACATGGGATATTACCTCTCTGGTCCATCCGAAGTGACATGCCAACCCGATGGCACAGCCACCGACACTTCCCAGACAGCTTGTAACAGTAAGTGAAATATGATTCGACCGTGCCAGAATCGAAATTTGTCGACATCCTTGTGGCAGTGATGGGGTGTGAACACAGAGAGGATGTGTTAAGACTGTGATTCTTTGGTCAGATCCAGGTCTAGGTCTAGGTCCAGAGCATCTACTCGATAAGTAGTGATCGATCAGTCGGAACCGGATTCACATCCAAGCAACCATGCAACCATGCCCCGGAAGCAGGTTTGGCTGGATGTAACAGATTTTTTTACCAGATTGCTGTACACATGTACACATGTACACATGCTTATGAGTATGGTGAGTTGCCATTTGTGTCTTTTTGGTCATGATTGTAACTGTGACAATGTGCAAAAAAAGTGCTTGATTCTGAGGAGATCCCTGGACATAGATCGGGGTCTGACCAAATCATCACAGCTTTAGTCTTCAAAATTTGATTATTCTCAACAAGAGTACCTCCCTAGTGCATGAGCGAGTATGACTCACCGGACGCTTGAAGCACAGGTAAGTTTGCTGCCACCCACATCTTGAGGTCATGTGTGCGTGGAAGGTGGGTATGGGTCCGCAATCTTTTGGAACTCACTCGTTACGGCCCGTTGGAACCCATAGCTGCTTTTTATAGTCCATCAACACAGCTATCAGGTACGTTACAACACCACTCCGTTGAAGATACACGCACGCACACACGCACACACCTATACACAGGTATTTAGTTGTGAAGGTAAGTTTACCCGCAAGTGTCCCAGAGCTTGCTCTTTGGGGGTTGAGTGAGAGTGAGGCGGTGTTGTGGAGTGGAGTGTTCAATGCTTATGGAACAATTGGTTGTAGTCTCGAACTCAAACTCGATGCGATTGGGCATTTCATTCCGCCGACCCATGTTCGTTTTAGCACTAGAATAAAATGGAAGTTAGAGCCTGTTTAGGGACATTGACGGAAAGTTAACCTTAGGCATCCTGCAGAAATTGGCAGAAGGTAAGTTAATGGTCACATACCCGTCAAACCTGTGTTTGTGCAAGGTGAGTTAGTTTGAATGAGTGCAAGGCAAGGGTGCTTCGAAGCACGTACACGGCGAGTCTGTTTCAACATCTGTGCAAGGTGAGTTAGCTTTCAACACTTGTGCAAGGTGAGTCTGCTTCAAAGACGGTGAGTTTGAGTTTGCCTTCAACACCTGCGCATGGCGAGTTTGCTTAATACACACCTGTACAAGATGTCTGCTTCCTGCTTCAACATCGATGCAAACCGGCTCAGCTCCAATGCCTGTGTAAGTATGCTTCAACACATGTGCAAGGTGAGTAAGTTTGAGTGAGTGCAAGGCGAAGGTGCTTCATTACTTGTCAAGGCGAGTCTGTTTTCAATGTCATTGGAAGGTTAGTCTATTTCAGCACCTGTGGTGATACACTTATGGTATTCTTTGTTTTGCCATCAAGAGTACATAACCCCCACAGGCCCGTCGCACCGACTTTGGAGGTGGGGGCGGCTGTGGAAGAGGGGGGGGGGGTGCGGGGGTTGTCCCCGGGAAAATTTTCAAAAATTGAAGCCAATTGCAAGCATTTCTGGGCATTTGGTGCCATTTCAGTGTAACTACAATGAAAGACTTTTTGATTCTGCAACAAACCAAGAAGACGCTACAATTTGGGGACATGGGTTCTTCATTATCTTCCCACGGGAAAAAATTCCAAAAATTGAAGCCAATTTGCAAGCATTTCCAGGCATTTGGTGCCATTTCAGTGTGTTGTGTGCAATGAAAGACTGTTTTGATTCTGCAATAAACCACGATCGGGAACAATGATTCTTCATTATTTGCCACGTTTGGGCTGAGCTGCGATCATGGAGTGTGCTCCAAAAAAAAAAAAAAAAAAACGGCCGAAAAAGTGGGGCGGCCTCAGCCGCCCCAGCCGTGACGGCCTTGCCCCAGGAGTGTGCAACTCCAGCTATGGGGTCTGCGACGGCAGAACTTCACATCACGTGTCGAACCCGTACACATTTTTTTTGAACCCTGTGCATGCTAGCAAGAGTACACGACCCCTCAGGCTGTGTTTACATGAGGCGTTTCAACCCGGGTTGAGTTCGACCCGGGTCAGATTTCAACCCGCCATGTGCACAAAGTGAATGGCGCGTTTACATGACGCATTGCGCTTGACCCGGGTTGAAATTTCGCCCCGGGTTGATTTCAACCCTCCCCCCAAGGGGAGGGTTGAAACCAACCCGGGTCAAGAAAATCGTACAAACGTACTTCTGTGCGTATCTCGCGCCAGGTTTGAACAGCATTGCAGATGCAAATTTCGCGCGAACGGATTCACGTGACCATGCAGGACTGTAGAAGTGGACTTTTGGCGGCATATCAGTATTTGACCCGGGTCAACTGTGTTCATGTAAACGCTCACCTCTTTTGTTTGTCGTACAGACTTTCAACCCGGGCTGAACTCGACCCGGGTTGAAATTTCTCATGTAAACACAGCCTAAGAGTGTGCAACTCCAGCTATGGGGTCTGCGACGTGACAGCAGAACTTCACATCACGTGATGAACCTATACACATTATTTGCACTCTGTGCATGATAGATGCAAGGTTGTACGCAACCCAGCTTCGGGCTCAACTCTCTTGTGGTCCCTTTGCACTGTTTGCCAGCGTAACCTTTTGAACCATGTGGCATGATCCAGCACTGTATAGAGTTTGTGCAGGCAGTTGCACACTCTTGGGGGTTATGTACTCTTGATCCATGCATGACCTACATATAAACGCAAGCCGTACTGTCTTGTGTGAAAGCGTGTCCCGTATAGAAACCTGTATTGATTTCAAGTCTGAATTGAATGGAGCCCTCGTACTCGCATTGATTTCTACAGGAATAAGCCCGGCCTTATCTTAGTCTATCTTTCTGAATAGTTTCTCTTTTGAGGCAACAGACTGAAAGCCCAGGGGCTCTCCCCATTCTTTCAGTTTGTTGCCCCTGTCCACCTCTCCCATTCGATGATGCTGTGGAGGCTCGAAGAGCGGTTTCGAGGGGACTTTGGTTTTCTGAAGAGGGCAATCAGCCACTTCTTCAGAAAAACTAAACTCCTCGAAAACCCAAAGGAGGGACAATTTGACTTCCCCCAAAGTCTCCGCTGTTTGCGTCTCTGATTCATGATTGTCCATGTGCACGTATTTCTGCCCATTATCATTCACTATGTTGTGTTTGCTCTACATTATATTTTCACCAGGGAATGTGCGCCAGAACACTGGCTCTTCATGACGAAGGTTTTCTCTGAAGAGTAGAGAGGCATTTTATATTTAACGCATCATGACTGGTATGTGACCCGGGACTGTATTAGTGCACTTGGTTTAGGGGACATCCGGTATTGTCGATAATTTTCACAAAACGAGAAAGTTTACTTTACAAAAAACAGCAATACGAGTCGTATTTAGCACGTGCGACACTTTCGAGTACAAATTTTTTGACCCCGCCAGTCAAAGTGACTGGCATGTACGCTGGTACGCGCCTGATACGCGCTGAAAATTCCAACATGTTGGAATTTCCATTTCGGCGCGTTTCCGTACGCATGGCGCCCCAAAAGCCAGCAAACATATGCACAAACGCGTGGTTTCACGCGTACACGCGCCAGTTGTGAACACAGCTTTAGTTACAAGTAGAGTTGACTGTATTTGTATTTTCAGTTTTGTATTTGTAGATTCTCCACAGGCCTTAGCCTACCTCAAGGGAGTGGCCGTTTTGCACCAGTATCTAGACTAATGAAGCGGGAGGAAAGAGTTGGTCTCGATGTAAAATTCACGGAATATGGTCCGATGCGTGGGTAGGTACTAGTATAGCGCACAGCTTGGCAGACGGCGGCAGATACCGATCCAGACTTCTACACGTCTATGTGGAGATTGAGTATGTGCTGTAAATATACCCAAGTGAGACGGCTCACGACTGATACTTTCAAAAGGCGGTGCTGATGCTTACCGTATGTCCGCACCTTTAAAGCCATGGCGGTATATTCGATTATAAAGCCAGTCTCAGTTATAAAGCCATGGGCTTCATAAATGAAATGACATTTGAAGTAAGTTTTGCAAAAATGAAGGAATAAGTACTATGCTAAGTTAACAAACTTACAGACCAAGTATTGAAATTTCTGTGCGGACTTTGACTTTTATGGCATGGTGTAGTGGGTGCGTCATTTTGCATCGAAAATAGCTAGGAAAGCAGCGGTGTTTCGAATATAAGGCCATGGCTTTAAAGGCGCTGACATATGGTAGATTGTCGAATGTAGGTCTGAGGGAGGGATCACAAATTGACAACTGGTGCAAGCAACTTTAAAAAAAAAAGAGAACTGGATTAATCTGAAATTACCGTATAGCTGGAGTATAAGCTGCACCCAGATTTACAGACATCTACCCTATTTGAAACTCCGCTTTTGAGCCAATGATAATAGATGTAGAAAGGAAAAGGACACATGGATACGAGTTGAGAGTAACTGTCCACCACTGTAACTAGATACTATAATTATACAGTCAATTTTGTGCCTAGTTGTTGCACTTTCTCACTGTATAATTAATTAATTATAGTATCTAGTTACAGTGGTGGACAGTTACTCTCAACTCATATCCATAATTATGTCCTTTTCCTTTCTACATCTACCCTATTTATCACCATTGGTGTAGTAAGCGAGGGTCCCTGGTTCGAGTCCTGGTGGTGACAGTCAATTTTTTCTTCAGACTTTTCCCGTTTGTCTCTTTCCCTCAAACTAGTGAAGGTGTAGTATTTTTTAGTATTTATTCATATTTCTCTAGGGCAGTCCCCACAGACCTATGGTCTCCTTACGGGGTGCCCTAGTGTGGAAAATAATAGTTTGAAAATCCGGAATACATGCTTGGTGAGTATGGAAAACTGGTTCTGGAGAATGATGGAATACACTCTGAGTTAACACTGGTGGCGTGATGGGGACAGGCGCAAGATGTCGCCATTTCAGCACAACGGTGAGGAGTAGAGCCTGGGTGTTAGCTCATAAGTGCATCATACGTGTAAGCAGTGTACTTAGAACTACTTGTAAGTACACGAGGTGCGTGGCTGGGTGTGCATGTTGCTGCTGCTGCTGTTATTTGAAATCTTTTATTCTCACGATGGCCTGTGGCCAATAAGAGTTATGTTGTTGTTGTTGTTGTTGTTGTTGTTGTTGTTGTTGTTGTTGTTGTTGTATACTTAGTATAGTTTTTAACAATTACACCGAATATTCGATCACTCGCTCTGGGGTTTTTTTTAGGAAATAATCGTACTCGGAATAAATCAGAGTACACTGTACTCATTTATGCACTGTACATATATTTACAGTGCATTTCAAAACTATAGACGCGTAGGGTTTTTGAAATATTTCAAATTTGGCTGGAACTTTTTGAGAATAGTTTTCGGAATATTGCTCAGGATCGCTCCACAATTACTCTCATATAGTTTCTAAAGGATTGGATAACAGACGCCCAATTTGGAAAAATTTATGCACAAAGTGATCACAGATTTTATGTGGTATAGATGCTGGCATAACAGTTTTGCCTAGGTACGCGTCTATAGTTTTGAAATGGACTGTAGTGCGGAAATCAGATCAGCAGTTTCAGGTCAGAAAGCAATAGATATTGATGTGCGTACTGTGTTGTGAACTTTGGTACCAGAGTAGGGGGAAAACAGATGACCCACCAATCAGTAAACTCTAGAAAATGGCCGACAATCGTGGTAATCGCGGCTTGCATCATGTGAATTTCAGGCTTTTTATATGTTCGATTTTTAGGAGATGGAAAATACTCGAATATTCGATCGGAGGAATTCAGAGTACTCGAACTCGGGATTGCACTGCGAACTTTCACCCCTATAAAGACACATACCAGGATGTAACGGATGGAGACTCGGAGTATGGGGGGGGGGGGGGTGGGAGAGAGAGAGAGAGAGAAAGATAGGGAGAGTTTACGGAATGCACACCCAAGCATTAATGTTTGGAAAAAAAATGTTCCGGACAACTAAATTCACAAGGACGCCTCGCCGATGACGAACAATAGCAAAACTGCGCTTCGGCTAATATCTTGGATGTGGATAAAAAATGAATAAAATAAATTTCACGGTTCGCGTGAGACTCGGCTGCAAGCCGAGTTTTCCACATCCGCTGTGAGAACGCCACCACCCTCTAGGATCAAGGCGCAGATGCAGCGCCTAAGCGGTGGGAGGTGAGTAGATCAGACCCACCACCAAGTGGTCAACAACCGAAATCCCATTAGCTGCATTGGAAGTGGATGGCTGTATTTATTTACGTGTGAGTATTGACACAGGCATATTGGCAAGACAGCCCAACGCCAAGGTGATGGAATGTTGCAGTAGCCCGTGCCACCAAGACACCTCGTGGCCACCACACTTACATCAAGAGGCAGGTCGGCCGAACCTAAAGCACTTCTGCCAGACGATGGGACAAGTGATGCCCAACAGCTGCCATTGTTCTTTGCTGCCATTTACAGTTTGCTAGCTGGAGCAAACTATACCTCTGTCTTTCAGTTTCCCAGTTCAGTCGAGTCTTTGCTTCAGGTTCAGTCGAGTCTTCAGTTCTGCCTTGTCCTGTTTAGTTCTTCTATTACTTCTCTTGAGTTTCAGTCTTGCTTTCAGTCTAAGTTCTGTGGTGCGCGCGCGTGTGTGTGTGTGTGTGTGTGTGTATATACATGTATGTGTGTGTATGTACATGTATATGTGTGTGTGTATTTGTCCTCTCTTCTTGTCGTCTCCCGCTTCTGGGAGCGGCGTAGCCCGATAGGGTAGCTGTACATAGTGGTAGTAATAGTAGTGTGTGTGTGTGTGTGTGTGTGTGTGTGTGTGTGTGTGTGTGTGTGTGTGTGTGTGTGTGTGTGTGTGTGTGGTGCTGTGGTGTGTGAAACGTGCCATCGTTGGTTTGCTAGCCGAGGTGGACTTGCCGTACACAGTTGCTCTCCCAGCCTTGGTGACGCTCCAGTTTCAGAGATAGTTGCACCTCGCCCACCTGATTGCAGCCAATGTCATTACCACTGCCACACATGTGACCGCTGTTTCCGGAGCAAAGCGGGGCACCGCCGGCACAACTGCAACCGCAGAACATGCAGCTCTGGCTCCAATCGCCGCACCATCCCATGCCCGACCTGCTCTCGGAAGTTCACACGTCCTCAGTATGTGGCTCAACACAAATGCAAGAAGTAACTCTGCCCTCCTTGCCTCTTTGAGGCACTGCATCACCTTTAGGTGGCAGTTTCAAGGTGTGTACGTGTGTGTGTGTGTGTGTACATGTGTGTGTACATGTGTGTGTACATGTGTGTGTATATGTCACAGTACGTGTGTGTGTGTGCCCGCTACCTTACCGTTAGTCTTCTGAATGACTGCGTGCTATCTTACTTCTAGAGCTAACTACCGGTATACCGGTACTTGTGAGTCGTGAGAGAAATCCAGTTTGCCTTGTCACTCGGTCGCTTACACTGTGCTACAATCCGGCACCCTGCACTACACAGTGGTCCCTCTTTAATCCAGCACTTTATAAACCAGCACCCTCTAAAAGCCAGTACTATTTTCATTAGCCAAATGACCTCTTCATGCACATTGCAGCAGTACATACATCAGATTTGTTAATCCAGTAACCTCCCGAGTCCTGCAGAATTTACGGAGCACAAGTGGTGCCGGATTATAAAGGGACCACTGTATTGAACAAAATAAACCATTGCTGGAAAGGCAGGCTTTATTCTACACTCTGATCTGGTTGAGTTTCCCCGAAAAACCTGTTATGCGGCAGTAACCTGGTAGCTGAGTTAGACAACTGGGAGTGCAGCTCGTCCATCTCGCAGGCCCGGATAACCTGGACTCTGCTCTGTATGCAGATGCCAACCCTTCCGAACTTCCTCAACCTTGATTTCATGATCCACGCTATGTTCAGGCGGAAGTAAACTACCGCATTATGCTCCTCCGGAGCCCTTGTGCCGGGATCACAAGCTGGGTTTCACCCCACGGAGCCCTTGTGCCGGGATCACAAGCTGGGTTTCACCCCACGGAGCCCTTGTGCCGGGATCACAAGCTGGGTTTCACCCCACGGAGCCCTTGTGCCGGGATCACAAGCTGGGTTTCACCCCACGGGAGGTATATTATGTATCAGATTGCAACGACCAGGAGGCTCTAAGTAGTGGCTGCAAATGACCGATATCCGTCACTTGCAGCTGTCCATCAGAGACCTGTAGCTGGCCTGAAGAGTTGTAAAATTACTCCTTCGTAGCCGGGCGAGTCCGAGCGAGGGCGATTCACGGCTTGGTCAAAAAACTGTCGGCCTGGAACGTCAACGTCGATCTGCCGACACAGTTCACCTGGTTCACACACCTGACCTGGCATGCTGCCTTGCGTGAAAGGAACATTTTTCCGAAAGCAAGCTTCTTCTCCAAAATTCGAAATTTCCTTCCAAAAATGCCGTCGTCCTTGACCTCGAAGCTGAATGTTGTTAGGATAGAAAATTAGCGAAGATGTAGCCGACCCATTCTGGCAAGCTGTGTGCCCTCTGGATATGCAGTTGTTCGCCATGGTCAACAATCTTCTTCTCCTTCGTTCGTACTTTCACTTTCCTGACCACGAATACAAGCGGTACCCATGCTCAGGTTAGTGTTTATTTGTCTCTCTATGCACATACATGTAATATAATGTACTGTTCGTGCTGCAGGCACTGGCCGATCATGGGAATAGAGGAAGCAGCCAGCTTTCTTTGAATTCTCGTGCTTTCAAAAAAAATATGTACACACTTTCCTTGGCTCCTCTTTCCCACCGCCACCATGCATGCACAATCGAGCTTGCTTTAATGCCCTGCAGTGCAGAATGCTCCCACCACCGCAACCACCACCAGCAGCACCACAACCACCACCACCACCACCACCACCACCATGACCACCACCACCACCATGACCACCACCACCACCATGACCACCACCACCACCGCCGCCACCACCACCACCACCACCACCACCATGACCACCACCGTGACCACCACCACCACACCACCACCGTGACCACCACTATAGAAGCATTGTTGTGCACGGCACGTCTGCAAGAGAAAATAATAGTATGCCAGTGCTGTAATGCCTTGCAGTGCAGTATGCTCCTGCCACCACCACCACCACCACTGTGGAAGCATTGTCACGCACTGTACATCGATCCACAAGAGAAAATATGCCAGCGGCTTACTAGCACCTCCATGCTGCATGCGGACCTGGACACAGCACTGTTCCCTCTGCAGGAATGGGGGCGGGGGTGTATTTCATTGTCCCTGCCTGAAATAATAATGACTACATGATATGATGTCCAGCTAACTTTGCCAGTAACGAACGACCCTTGATCGGGCATGAGAAAAGTGTTGCTATTTGGGAGTTGTCGTCATTCACGGGGTTTATAATATACGGCTATATTGTTACTAGGTCTGAAGATAGTGTCACTATCCGTGGGTTGTTATACCCGTGGTTGACTGCAGATGCATTTGGATTATTCTATGAGTATATGAAGGGTATACGTTAAATATTTTCCCGAGGACATAACACGAGGAAATTATGGGGAATGCAGTGCATGTATACAATGGTGCTATCCATTTCTCCCAGGGCACTTTCCCAAGACTCCTCCCAATATTCACTCTTGGCGCGACCCATGTGAACTGAGCGGGGTGTATCGTTGAATATGCCCCTCTCAGAACGTCTACTGATTGGCTGAAATTGCCCAAATCATACCGTGCCATGGATCAATGCATGTCAGGGAGGGAGTCGTAGCACCCAAGGAAACAACACGAGATCATAATACCCAAAATGATGTACTGTAAAAGCAGAAATTTTCAGTGGTGTTTTATTTTCGGTAACTTCGGTGCCGACAATTTTTACCGAAAAAAAGCACCAAAATTGTTCGGTACTACTGAGTAGTACTAGCACCCTTACCTGGAAAGCGGGTATTACCGAAAATTTCCCTCCACCGAACCGCCGATTTTGGAGAATTCTGAAAATATTGCACCACCGAAAATTTCTGCTTTTACAGTACACAGATTGGATCCATGGAGATTCTACATGATCTGTGGTTTATGCAACTCGTGATCGCGGACTTGACCCACTGGCCCCAAGCATGGGTCAGTCAAGCGATACTATATGCGAGCATGTATGTATCGCACTTGCCCCTAAGGCAGTAAGGGCAACTGTCACTGGCAGCCCGGGGTTGAACCCACATTATCAATTTTTGAAATTTTCTAGGGTGACACGAAAAGCTTCACGCACTGGGTGGTCACTCTCTATTCATGTATACCACTCTGCCAATAGTGCATAGAGCTCTCTTTTGAGCTGCCCAGCTGGCCCTCGTTATGATTTAGGCTGAAAGTCTACCGTGCCGTCTCCCTTATGCTATGACTCCATAATGCATAAGTACAGAAGAAAAAATCCCGGGGCTCCGTTGATGAAATTCTGTTTTGTCATGTGGGCATTTTTGATTATTGTGAATGGCGTGTAGTGCCGTAGTACAGTTCCTTTTGCTACATAACGTTTGCACAAGTCACGTTTCAGCAATTGAACTAGGAAGATCTATGTCTCTGATCTTGTCATTTGGCTCGGCTGGTGCTGTGCATTAACAACCATTGTCAGGCACCCTCGAAAGACCAACAGCGATGAGTTCATGACCCAAGCATTATTTGGGCCGTTAAGTTGACTAAACGGGAGTGTAGCAAGCTTTGATCGGCGTACTTCCTTCCGTACGTAGTGAAATGTTGTCTGAGCTGAATAGATTTTATCTCCTGCGGTTTAGTACAACAGTTTCACACCTAATACTGTAGATTCGACGTCTCCAAGAAAAACCTCCGTGGAGACTGGAAACTATAGCAGATCATAAATGATGCAGCAGCTCAGCTGATTCCCCAGCTCGTGTCTAGGTTCATGTACTTTGGTCAACGTGTTGTGGCAGACTCCATGTACAAAGCTGCATACTCTTGGGGTTATTGATTCTTGCTGATAATTCCATTAATGTTATTGCATAGATATGAGCATCATAATAATTGAATGTTGGCAAGACCCAACAAGGTATCCCTAATGACTTACATCAGATCTTCACAAAATGCACATACATCTTGAAAAGCCGTATTTTGGTTTCACATACACGTCTCATTTCTATCACAGAGATCAGCAGCCATGCGCCATTGGTGGTAATACTGGTAGGAGTCGCCCGAGGCTAAGCCAATAATTTCCGTTCTATACCCAATATACATACCCGAACTGGGCACAAATCTATCCCATTCCTTGGTGCTGACCCCTTTGATGCGCCCCCGAATCCCTTAGCATTATTAGTACCTCCAATTCATTTTGTTATCAGCTCACCGCATGCTCAGTACTGTGTTGTAAAGTATGCAAATTGTCGACGCTTTTAAATTGCAGCCTCCCCAGGGAAAAACACATCTCGGCCACATTGAAATTTCAGCCTGTACTGCTGATGCCTGTATACACTGTCACATTGAACCTTGCAAAAGGAATTTTAGGCTACGAATGCCCAGTAAATAAAAAGGGGAGAAGGCACTGAACAAAGTGTCAACCTACGAATACAACCTCAGTGCAACAACGTGCTCTTTCTCTTTCTGCTTGTGTAAGCAGAAAGAGCACGTTGTTGCACTGAGGTTGTATTCGTAGGTTGACAGTTCGTTCAGTGCCTTCTCACCTTTGGTTACGTAATCTTGTTACCTTTTGCGTTTCCTCTAGTATATAAAAGGGGGGGGGGGGGGGTTGTCAAATGACAACCGCTCTATTCGGTTGCTATTCACTCTTGGCGCATGCACTGGACGAAAAATTCTTCTATCAGTGACGTCGAAAAAGTATGCGGTTGTCAGTTGACGAACCCCCTTTTATTTACAATTCAGTTGCGTGATGTCCACCACTTTCCGAATTAAAAATGCACAGGCCGATAATAGCCGAAAATAAAATATGCGCCGAATATGCAGTACCTTGCGCACTCTGTTAGAAGACATTAGGGCTACTGGGAATGAATGCCCAAGTAAAATGATGAAGTACAGTATAAATACTATAGGGAGTGCATTTGGCATGAATGCACCAAGCCAACTCTCCTATACAAACAGTATAGTGTTGCTGCCAAAAATATGATTAGCTAAAGTTGCCTTTTTGCATTATGGTTGAACTTTTTTTTCCTGTAGCCTCGTTTATCACGAAATTCGTTAGCAAGACGAAGAGGTTTTATGTGAGCTTACTATTATTCTACCTGCACTTGCTTTTATCTTTTTTGTGCAGGACTCTGAGAAGCTGGAGGGACCCCACAAACCTCAAGCATTGAGGATACAACTTTTAACCAAGAACCAGGCAACATGATGTGCATGTATCACGTTCGCTGTGATTGCATCGTTTCAGGGTACACTGACAACATACTAGTACTAGTAACTAGTCCTTGATTAGCAGCAGTGGCCTGAATTATTGCCTGGCCGCTATTCATATAATCCTTTGGTGCTTACTCATCGCCTTGTTCTGTCTCTAAAATGGCGTATGGGTGTTCCGAGGCTTGTACTATTTGCTCAAGCCGCGCATTGGCATTGGTGCATGCCGGTAAATGCCAGCCACTGCTGCCTAGCTCAACATGTTTTGTATGATGTAGAATGCGCTCTGTGTATCTACAATCGAGTGACCTGCTTGTGTGGGCTAACTGTAACTACACAAACAGTTGCACTAGTATGTGCACTGTGCTGGCACAGTGTATCATACTCAGTCTTGTCACTTCTTCTCCCACGTTTACTGTATTGTTTAATTCACTGTACACCTCTTGCCCAGCTCCTCTAAGGCCACACAGAATTAGTTTGTTGTTTTGGGCCACTACACTCAGCTGGTGTAAGGTTGGTCTGCTTCTCTCTTCCTTCTCTTCGACGTGTCCAGCCAATCATTCATGTCAAGCTTTGCATAACTTAGATCACTGTATATACGGTCACCTGGGTCGGAAACGTCCATGGCTGCAAAATCACATCTTTCTTGAGGGACCCCATTTTATAGAGTGGACAACACTCACTTTCCTGATAGACTCACCTCAGATGGTGGTATTGTACCCATCCCTGATTTGTACATGCACCACTTTTTTGGCAACTCCGAACAGTGAGAATGTCTGCTGTGGATAGTTCTCATGCTTTAAACTCATTCCTGAATTGAATGTAAACAAGTACGGTATAATACTGCCAAATTGTAGTTCATTACAAGTCGTCGATTATGATCCTTTGTTGAGACGAAAGCTTCGGGACCTGGGAGTACTTGTGACATACCCATATCATACTCTCTCAGGTTCTGAAGCTCTGTGTGTGTGTCGTGTGTGCTTTAAAGTATATTATGAGCTCTGATGGTCTGCACTCCTCTTTGCATGGAGTCATCTCCAGGGGTTATGGCGATTGAGTGCATGTATGTTCGGATAAGGGCGAGGGAAAACACTCATCTAAAACATACTCATTTCCCCATGCATACTTTCATTCCTCATTCTTTTTGGCACACACTCCAGCTCCTCGAAATTATCATGGGATGCATGTTGATGACAGCCTGCTACCATGCAGCCTGAGCAGTTTGGACGATCAATTATTCGGATAATCGGCATTCTATATTACTACAGTTGTAGGAGCTGTATTTCATGTACAGTACTACAGTAGAGTCGGGCGCCGAAGAACGTGTTGCCCAAGAATGTCCAGCCTGAAATGCTAAGAACGCCACCGCCTAAAGTTAAGAATGGCGGTGTTGGTTTTCCGGCAGCTTTCGGGATACATATGATCCTAACATGATTGTTTCTAAGAACATGTTATAAGAGCGCAGCCGGATGGCTGAAAAATAAGAACACCCCAGGCTAACCTCTTCGACACAACGTTCTTGGACGCTCGACTCTACTGTAGTATGGAAGAACGCTCTTCGGCAGGGATGTTACATTTTAGAAATCATGCGTACAAGATGCCTATTTAAGTCTGCTCTTCTTTTATGACAAGCTTTGGCATGCATGCAGCTCTTAATTAATCCCAAAGGTGGAGTGCAATGACATGCATTTGGAACCGTGATCACTAAAATCCTGCGCTAAATTCTAAGATTTAGAACTATAAGTGATGTTGCACACCCAAGAACGTCGTTCCGAGGGCCTAGGTCGGGGGCGTTCTTGGAAGAACATCATGCTGGATTGTAGATAAACTATATAACCCACATCAAGAGTTCACATGAACTCTTGCCCACATGTGTGTGATAGCAAAAGCTGCGGTACAGTGCGGAGAAACTAGTATAACATACTAATATCACCAGTAGGTTTTCTAAACTTCTTGTTCGAAACTGGAGAATATTCCAGCGAGTGAATCCAGAGCAAGTGCTATGGAAATGGACTAGCGAGAGCTACTAGCCAGACAGACCCACGAGTCCTTTCTTGAACCGAACAATGATCATCTATGGCATTCAACGTGCAGTTTGGGAAGCCATGCAGTCCTGGGACAAATATCCAAATGCATTCTTGTCTCCAGACCAAACAACGATTGTTATCATACTTGACAATTTCCAACTCTACGACCACCATGCCAGCTCAAGCAGAAGCAAAGGAAGACGGAGATTTCTACTTGTGCAGCCATTCAGGGAGGAGCACAAAGGCTGTTTTAACATTACATGATTCGGCTGTGCACGCACTTTCCAAAAGTTTACTTATTACATACCACGTGAACTCTTAGGCTGTTTGCAGTGCGATATACTTACATGTGCATGCCCTTGCCGCATATTCACACTCCAGTACAAAACATAATTATGCAAATATGTAATGCACATAATGTGACATTCTACGCTTGAAAGCAGATCAGCATTCGAACTTTTTCATTGCCTTCAGGCTGCAACAGCATATTGCAAGAGGGCACAATGGCCCAACCCAACATCTTCCAATGAATAACATCGGCCATGGCAGTACAGACCATCTGACATCACTCACACCGTCCATATACAAGAGAAGCAATGTTGATACTTCATAGTTAACACGTTACAAATACTACTGAGAGTGCATATAGGCAGTACACCAGGTTCAGGATGCATCGATCCATTCTTCTGCTTCAACTACCTTAGCTGCTCGTTTGACCTATGGCTATGCATGCTGTCATCAGTGAGCCACATCATTGCAAAAGACCGATGACGGAGAGATCATTGCGCGTGTGTAGTCACAATACTACCAGAGAAATACTTTCGACAAATATAGGAATACCGTGGACAAAACTGTACACAATAACCTGCCTTGAAGCAAATCTCAGAAAGAAAGCGCTGTGCAGATGCATGTCAGCCGCTTCAGATTCAGTCACTTCGTGAGATCCAATATTCTTCCAACTGGAGTGTTCAGCCTTCGGTGATCCACAGAGACAGACACACAATCTGTTCCGTCCTTCCATATGAGAAACAGAGAGTGAACATGTTCCAGTTCATTCCAGTATGAAGGTGGCGGATACAGGCAATGAAAGTCATCGTTGGGCCAACATGACCAGCTTTCAGACATGGGTTCTCAGAGACCTTCGCTCATGATAATGGCATTCACCCTTGGCTACAATCCTGCAAAACACGTGAAAAGATTGCAGCAAAACAAACTGAATGTTATAAAGAAGCAAATTAGGAAAAGTAAGCCTATCATATTTGTAGTACAGTGAAGCTAAGATACAACACCCAGCAGGCAGGCAAACTTGCTAATATCCTATGAATTAGCATGCCTGGTCATGGCACACCGGGTACAAAATCATGCAACCAGCATAACGTTTCCACCTTTCCACCAGCATTGATAATCTATCGTAACGTTATTATCAAACTACATAACTGCTAAGAATGTGCAACTACTAACATAAGGTACGATCGGCTTCGAAATCAAATGATTATGAGCAAAGCGCATATATTTCTACATGTGCCATGTAGATAGAGTGTTTTATCAGGTTCAGTAGGCATGGATCCACAGTTCATTGTTCTGCTTCAACTACCGTAGCTGTGATGTACAAGTTTTGATCTCTGGCTACGCATGATGGTATTAGTGAGCCCAATGGCCCACAAGAACCGAAGTGATGAAACTTCTTGCCGTGGGTAGTGGGATCATCGAGTTGCCCACTCTTGGTTATGTACTCATGCCATTACCAACTATCAGTGCACAAGTACTGCTACGCCCTCACTATGATCCATTGCAACAATATCACCAGGCACATGCATGCTACTGCACCCATTAAACCAAGAGTCGCAAATAGGAAAATCTTTGCTGTAAACCACAGCTATAAGGTGCTTTGAGTCCAGTTTTGTGGGAAAGTTGCACTGCACGATGCACAATACCAGATTGAGCGAATTTTTTTCACATAGCGTGAAGTGTCTCTCGAGAAATGCAATGCACAATGCATAGCACAGCGCAGAAAATCTTGCATTGCACCTGCAGTCTAAAACTGGTTGCCAACCAGAGCTCTTGAGTCACATGCACCAGCATGCAGGAAGTGATGCCCATCACGTCTTACCGAACCTAGAAGTGGAGCTGGACTCAATTTCCCGTGATACGACCTGTGATGGAGCTGCAACAACCAGCGATGCAAGTTTGCAGTCCAATTATTTGAAACTGGCCCGCGATGTTGCTGAGAACGTACTCAAGGCAACATTTGAGAAATTACCTTTCGAAAAAATGTTCGGTACAAACCTGGCCGGATATTGTTTAAACTTTACGGTACTGTGTGAAGAAAACAACTATTTTATTGCATAGACTAAGGAGCTATCCAGCATTATCGATAATTTTCAGGAAATGAAAGAAGGACCCTCCTCCAACCACCCACCAACCCCCCCCCCCCCCTGATTGATGTCTGCAATATCAATGTTTTTTCGAAACGAAACTCCCCTTGACCCACCCACAAACGAAACTTTTTCTCTTCGTGTAAAAGATCGACAATTATGGACCCGGCATTATCCATAATTTTCACGAAATGAAAAGTTTAGTTATGAGTAACTTGTGACCGTCCCCCACCCCCACCTACTCACCCCTCAACGAAAAATAGCTGGAATGGACTAGTGTTTCAGCTATCAATATTTTTCATTACGAAACCCTTCTTGACCCACCCGCCCATGAACGATTTTTTTTCTCGTTTCAAAGATACTCAATCTGTTAAAGATAGATAATTATGGACGGCCCCTAACGTGCCAGGTTTGAATGAATGGACCGTAGAAGATTGTTTGTGATATCACACGATCAGAACAGGTGACAACCAACACTACATGGCTGTATACTTGATGCGCTGCATTTACTGCGTGCAACGCAGGGAGCTGTAGCATCTAGGTAGACGGCACAGGCGACTGTAAAGCTAAATGACATGGGATTCGACCCAGGGGTTCCTGTTTCAGCCACCCCCGGGGCACCATTGGGCAGATCTATACCCGCTCGTACATGGCATTGCTAATCTGGGCCGTTCTCAGGGTCAGTAGGTCAAGGCCGTGATCGCGGGTTGCACAGATCACGGAGAACCTCTAAATCCTGACCCAAAATTCTATAAAGTATTGTGTAGTCTCCCTAAAGTGTAGGTGCTATGACTCCCTGGTGCGATGTACCTGCTGGTAAATAGACAAATTGCAACCAGGCCATAATTCGGATAGAGCAGACGATCCTGTCCTGGACCCTGTTCCACATTCAAAGTATCTAGACTCATATAGTGAGGGAGGAATATTGTGGTACTGACTCCGATTTTCATGCGCTAAGAAATTATCAAGTACATTGTATATGTAACTGTAAGTGATAATCACTCAAAGTACGAAGCTAACAGTAATATTCACTGGTTAGAGGGAAAGGCACAAACGGGAAAGGTCTGAAGAAAAAATTGACTGTCACCACCAGGATTCGAACCAGGGACCTTCGCTTGAGGCCAGCGATGCTCTAATCACTGAGCTAAGGTGTAGCCGTCATCCCAGCCGAGATCGTTCAACATTTTCTTCAGACTTCGTAACGCACACTAACAGCATCAGCTAATGGTATATGTACTCTTTTTCGATTGTACATGCAAGCTCTACCTTGTGATGTTGAGCTCTCTTCGTTTGGTGGGGGTACTCCGATCGTCTAATGTGAACCACAGTCCACCTACAATTCTACATTTGCAACGTTGTCCAATGTGCATCGGCACTCATTGTACATAACTGTTACAGCAGAGTGTAGATTATCCGCACCCCTCGGGCGCACGCTTTCTCCAGGGGGTTCGGATGGGGAAAAATTCTGATAAGGGAGCAGTCACACATCCATCTAAGACTTGCACATTCCTTCACGTTTCCATCATTTCTCACATTCTCTTCACAGGAACTAGACACACTCTAGCTCCTCAATATGACTCCACGGTGATACATTGTTGCTCCAACCTGTTGCAAACTATCTTGTGCACCGCTTGAATGGTGCTTGGGGTTGGGGAAAATGAGCAGAAGCTCATTTTCGTCCCTTCAATTCAATGGAAACTGGCATTTCGAATAAGTGATTGTTCGGATTAT
The DNA here is from genome assembly GCF_964019385.1 of Sycon ciliatum. Taxonomy (NCBI): domain Eukaryota; kingdom Metazoa; phylum Porifera; class Calcarea; order Leucosolenida; family Sycettidae; genus Sycon; species Sycon ciliatum. Next base: position 24,387,326 of record NC_088644.1, read on the forward strand.
CGGCATTCTCCTGTACCATAAAGTCGCGGATAAAAGCCGGGCTTATAAGCACATGAGCCGCTTTCTGCATCAGGCTTTAATGCAAACCATGCTTATATGCACCACTGATATTTTGCCAGACTTTTATTCCAGGCTTCTACGCGCGACAAGCGTAGATCTACCACTGACTACCAGTATGGCGGCAGTTTTACTATGCACCGTACATAGCGCATGCACTCTTGACCCACCCGATCCGCGCTTGCATAGAAGCCAGGCTTCTATCTGCGATGTGCTTGTATGCAAACCAGGCTTTTATCCGCGACTTTACGGTATTCATATTCACGCTTTCGGTACAGTCTGGAACAGGAGATCCTAGTTCGACTCAGACTGCCCTTTCCATAATACGTTTCCCATGTACTCGCAGTTCTTTTATCGGAACATCTTTTCTTCCCAACCTCAAATCCTGTGCAACACCGGTTGGCTTTCCTCAGTTTCCTGAGTGGTGTTACCTCTCAATAGAAGCATGAGTGGCCATTCAATATACCGGTATAGTAAAACATGTCCATAATTATCGGAGAAAGGATCGGATGTGGCTAAATAATTTGAAACTGTTCACCTCTCCTCACTGCGCTCTTGGCCCACATTTACCACACCATAGCGAGGAAGTTCGTTCTTGGATAGATGCTCTACATCCTCCAGACATCTATCCAAGAACAAACTTCCTCGCTATGGTGTGGTGAATGTGAGCCAAGAGTGCAGTGGTGGACAGTTGCAAATAATTTTACTACAATGTGCTAAGCAGAACAGAGGTACTCGCACCTGGGTGGAAACTATTCTGAATTTTGAATGCCAGGGAAGGCTGAAGGATACCCATGAAACCACTGCCAAAGCAAACACGAATTTGAAAAGCAGTGCATGCATGGTGGCGGTGGGAAAAAGCAGCCAAGGAAAGTGTGTACATATTTTTGTTGAAAGGATGAGAATTCAAAGAAAGCTGGCTGCTTCCTCTACATGTATTTCCATGATCGGCCAGTGCCTACAGCACGAACAGTACATTGTAATACATGTATGTGCATAGACAGACAAATAAACACTAACCTGAGCATGGGTACCGCTTGTATTCGTGGTCAGGAAAGTGAAAGTACGAACGAAGGAGAAGAAGATTGTTGACCATGGCGAACAACTGCATATCCAGAGGGCACACGGCTTGCCAGAATGGGTCGGCTACATCTTCGCTAATTTTCTATCCTAACAACATTCAGCTTCGAGGTCAAGGACGACGGCATTTTTGGAAGGAAATTTCGAATTTTGGAGAAGAAGCTTGCTTTCGGAAAAATGTTCCTTTCACGCAAGGCAGCATGCCAGGTCAGGCGTGTGAAGCAGGTGAACTGTGTCGGCAGATCGACGTTTACGTTCCAGGCCGACAGTTTTTTGACCAAGCCGTGAATCGCCCTCGCTCTGACTCGCCCGGCTACGAAGGAGTAATTTTACAACTCTTCAGGCCAGCTACAGCTCTCTGATGCAGAGCTGCAAGTGATGGATATCGGTCATTTGCAGCCACTACTTTGAGCCTCCTGGTCGTCGCAATCTGATACATAATATACCTCCCCACGGAGCCCTTGTGCCGGGATCAGAAGCTGGGTTTCACCCCACAGTACCTTGTGCCGGATCACAAGCTGGGTTTCACCCCACGGAGCCCTTGTGCCGGGATCAGAAGCTGGGTTTCACCCCACGGAGCCCTTGTGCCGGGATCACAAGCTGGGTTTCACCCCACAGTACGTTGTGCCGGGATCACAAGCTGGGTTTCACCCCACAGTACGTTGTGCCGGGATCACAAGCTGGGTTTCACCCCACAGTACCTTGTGCCGGGATCACAAGCTGGGTTTCACCCCACAGTACCTTGTGCCGGGATCACAAGCTGGGTTTCACCCCACAGTACCTTGTGCCGGGATCACAAGCTGGGTTTCACCCTGTCACAGTACGTTTTTAAACACATACTGTGGCATATGCTCGCAGCACAACCAAATCCAGCAGTGAGTGAAGGTGCGCGCTAAGTCTAGCAACGTCATTTTTAATTTGTATAGGGAGGTTCTGCTCTACGTTTTGGGAACGCGACGCAAAGAATCCCGCGAACTTTCTTCGCGTTCCCGTAAGGCCATCATTTTGTACACCGTAAGAGCGAGGTTCTGCAAAACGAAAATGTGTACGAACTTTCGCTCTACGTCACGAAGTGAGAAACTTCGCACGAACTTTCGCAACTTTGGACGCGAAACTTGCAGGGAACGCGAAATGAACTTTCGTAGGAAGTTTCGTGAGATTGGGTCATGTCGTACGTGCACTTGGCGCGTGCAAACTACGAAAATGTGCGGAACACAAAGTTCGTGCGAAAATTCGTACACACTTTCGAAAGGCCTGTCGCGAAACTTCGTTCGAACTTTCGTTGTGCAGAACCTCTCTAATATAAGCACAGTCTCCAATAATAGCACATCTCCAATAATAGAACACCTTGGGGCGGCATTCAAAAAATATAGTGCTCAGTCTCCATTAAAGCACACTGTGTAAATTCATTATCTGTACCGGCGAAAAAAACCCTGAAATGTGTGTGTCTGACATGAATTTGGCATGGCAACAAGCCTCTGAAATGAGGTTGAAATAATAATGGAACAGTCTCCAATAAAGGAACGTCTCCAATAATAGCACGGAGCGGAGGTACATTGAAAAATAAAGGACCGTGCGTATATTAGAGATAATACGGTATCTATGTTTCGCGTCAGTTCAACTTCCAGAATCATATGCGAGAGGGGGAAAAAATAAAAAGTTGCAAAATAATAAAAAAATCTCATCGGAGGTGTATAGAATTAGCTAGAACTGTACATAGCACAATAGCTCGTTCATGCTGTACATTCGAAAGAAAAGTCGTGCATCGAAGGACAAAGATTGGGTTTTTGAGCATAATATTCACTTTGGACAGAGGAGGCAACCGTTGGCGCCCATACTTCGCTGGATTATTGTACTCAGACTTCAGCAGCGGTGCAAAGAGCTCCGGAACGACGCATCCTCTCAGCTTGAGGCAATCGATGCGGTCTGGTGTAAGCTCATAGAATACTGCTCGCAGATGCCGAACAGACGATTTACCAATGCTGGCCTCATATCAAGGCCATTTCTGAATCTCAGCTTCGCCATATGCAACCAGTCCACACTGATGACTCGTACTGGATCGTGCGATTGTACACTCACCGTGCATGTTCGATTTTTTTATTTTTTTCCGAAAAAGATCAAAACGTATGCGTGCGGACGACGCAAAACATAGATATAAAAAATGATGGCCTAACGTAAAGAAATGCTGTTCTGCTCTTGGGGTGCGTTCTTATATTCTCTGGCTTCTAGAAGAAGAAGAAAAGAGAAGTCGAAGAAACTGGGATTACTCAAGAACGGGTCTCGAAGAATTCCGAGATATTTTCCACATGTCAAGCAAAATGAAGCGTCAAAGGGGCCGCGATCTTGGGTGATGAATGTATGTGCGTATGCGAAAAGGGAAATGCTTACACTCATGCTGAACACGTGGCTTTTAGTCGTAGTTCGCATGCGCTGATCCCAAACCGCGGGAATCTCCAAGTTTCAACCACCTCTGAAGCTTGGAGAGCTTGGAGAGCTTTGGAGAGCCTCCTAAAAGTCGGAGAGGATATAAGAACAGTTCTCGAACTTTTCGGAGAGTCTCCAACTTTTCCGAGAGGATTTAAGAACGCACCCTTAGTTTCACCTAGAGAAGTCACGTGGAATGTGTACTGGGAATTTCCCCTTCCATATTTGGCAGTTTTCTGCATGCAGTTGATCGATACCCAGCAAATCCGTACGCATTTTCTCTGCGTGTGCGCGTGCCACAACGTAGAGAACCCCATCTCCGCGTAGAAATCTGGAGCCAAAACACGCGAAGTCGTAGACTCTAACCCAGACACCTGCTCTCTACGTGATTTCTCTACGTTTCACATACTGTACAAGCAGAAATATTCGTCTGGAATTTAATTTCGTCTTTTTCGTCCAAGAAGCTTTTGGACTAAATTAAATGTAGGACGAATATCGATTTGTCCAGCTTTTCTATACACTCTTATGATCCATGGACGAAACTTTCAACCGGACAAACTCCTTTTCTTTGGATTGTTGGACGAAATTATTGACCGACGAAATGTTCTGCCTCTACAGTATAGCAGAACCTCTCTTATGTATTCTTATTCTACTTCGCAAAGTCAAACGGGATCGTTGCCCAATAATATGATAGCGAAGGATGTGGGGTGACATTACATAATAATTATCTGTCGTAATCAAATGTGTCAGTACTCAGTTGGGAGGGATAAAAGAGCAGAAGATCGGCAGAAGGCTAAAAGTTGTTTTTTTTGATGTTCCAACAGCCTCTTTTACGGGCAAAATTAAAAGCAACACAATGATGAGAAATAAGAGGGGTAAACACAGTAACTCTATCGAATCTGTTGACACACGCATACACACACACACACACAAGATAATAATGACACTCAGAACTCAAACTGCAGGAGTTGCAAAGAATGCTGCCTCCGCGTTTGCGAGGACAGCAGACTGATCATTGACGCGGCGCATCCGCCGGGCACCGCGAAGGCAGGCAACACTGGCACACAGGAGACCGTGACCAAGACGACAACGCAGCAACGCCATCACCATTGTGTATGGCTCTCCGGTTTTCTCTGCAGACAGAGCAGCAATTCGCTTGAGAAGAGCGGAAGCAGCTCGACTGGCTCCGCCTGTAGCTGAGAATACGACTGGTACGAAGGAGGGCATGACGTGAGCAAGTAACAGTTGCAACTTTCTTCGCCAAGCCAGTTGCGACCGTGCTGCCAGCTCATGCAGTCATAGCGGCTTCCCTATCATCCGGCACTAGTAGTTTTGTTGTAGTTGTTGCTGCTACTCCTGCTGTTGCTGCTGTTGTTGTTGTTGTTGTTGTTGTTGTTGTTGTTGTTGTTGTTGTTGTTGCTGCTTCAAAGAACTTTATTGAAAATCCATGATAATGTGATCGGAAAGATGATTGAAGAAAAATCCAAAGTCAAACCCAGGCAATTCTTAACAGTCACTACTATCAAAGCAGATCTTTATTATTTTGCAATAGCGCAACGTGGAAAGCCGGCTAAAATTCCAGACCTCATCCAGAAATGACAAAGCCCCAGATCGCCTACGCAAATATGAGGCCCGGCAACCGCGGAAACAGGTTTTTATTTTATTATTATTTTTTATTAGATTCCCCAAAGGCCGAGGCCTAAAGTCGAGTGGGTCTCCGTTCATGGCTTAGGGCCTGGTCAGACTGCGGCAAAATCGAAATAATCCTAGGATTATAATCCGAATCTCCATAGTAACTTGCCGCCAGAGCGGCAAAAGCGAGAGTTGACGCTCCAAAAAAAAAGCAAGAACGGACCACGCTTTTCCGCTCCAAACAGGATTTGACGCTGATACGCCATTGACGCTGATAATCACTGATTTTTTCATCTCGATATCGAGGAGCTAATTGGCCACGGACAACAACAAAACTCATAACGACGGTTGCAAGGATTGCACTGAAGGTGTTGGCGATCCCCAAGGTGAAGGAATTTGACATCGTTCGTGGAGATTACCACTTGACGCTCGAAATGAAGTTTGAATTTTCACTCACCCCACATGTGTAGTGTGATCGCGATTCAAATTCTGGACGCTGTTCTGTTTTCGTCAGGCAACCAAAATTTGCCGCAGTCTGACCAGGCCCTTACTGGGAATATATCTGCAAAATTATAATAATATAGATTGAGAAGACTCAGAGGAAGGGGTATAACAAATGCGTACTGTAGAAATCAGCCAGAACATTCATTACTATGTTACAGAAACTCTGGAAGGAATGAAACCAGCGGGTTCAAAGCGGGTGTTGGCAAAGATGGTATGGACACAAGACACAAAGCAATGACTATTTTGGGTGGTTCTAATGTCAGTGGGGAGAGAATTCCAGGTGGCAGCGGTAACAAAGAGGAAAGTGGCACGCGAGTAGGTGTTCGCCCTGGCAGGCGGGACAAGTTGGAGAGGGCGCCACACGCTGGTGGAGAGACTATCCACAGGTGACGAACCACCTGACCAAAACGAAAGAGATCTTGCATCTTTTAAAAATGATTCATGACCAATTATGAATACTGCAAGCCAGAATGATGCATGACAATCAAGCTGACATCTGCTGCTGCTGTTGCTGCTGCTGTTGTTGTTGTTGTTGTTGTTGTTGTTTCAAATCTTTATTCTCACGATAGCCAGTGGCCAATAAGAGATAATAGTGAAAGAAAGGAGAAAGAGTGAGGTAGAATTGGGTGGGCAGAACCTAGGGGTTAATGAGTACTTAAGTGTACGGGCAGGGGTGGTCGCTACACGAGCATACAGAGTTGTGCAACAGCAGGGATATCTGGGATTTGAAGAGAGTACGAGAAGGGATTTTGCGAAGCTGGGTGGGCAAGCAATTAAAGTAATGAAGGACTTTGTACAGGGGAGAATGGAGACAGCGATCAGTCCTCGCAGTTGGCAAGTGCCAAGTACGAGAGCGACGTAAATTATACGAAGGTTGCACGTTGCTAGCAGTATGCAGCGAGAATATATGTGGTGGGGCATAATGGTGGCGCAGAGAATGCACGAAGAGTATGTTTAAAGGGGAAGTATACCCTAAAATCAAATTTTCACCAGTTGTAGTCTTCGGGGTGCTGAGTCGAATGGTCTTGGTCCGAGGAAGCTGAGACGCTCCCTTCCTCCTTTATTCCCAATCGAACTCGCGCACTTCCACCGAAACTGGGTGACTGCGCCCTACTAGATGGGGATTTGTATGCAAAATGTCACTAAAAGCGCCATTTCGTTCTTATAAAAGCACGAATGACCGCCATTGGCCCATATGTTGTAGTCTTTTGGACGCTGAGTCGACTGGTTTTGGTCCGAAAAGGCTGCGATGCAGCGTTCCTCCTTTATTCCCAATCTAACATGGTAGAACAAGCGGTCACGTGCTCCTGCGTACACCAGTCACCTGGTCACCGTGCCTGCAGGGTACAACTTACTAGCCTGTTTGACCTTTTTTGGGTGCAGTCCTGTCACTCGAGTTGAACTCGAGTTGAACCTTGGTGTGAAAGTTGTCGCCTGCTGGCGCGGTGACCAGGTGATTTGGGCACCCAGGAGCACGTGACCGCTTGTTCAACCATGTTCGATTGGGAATCAAGGAGGAACGCTGCATCGCAGCCTTTTCGGACCAAAACCAGTCGACTCAGCGTCCAAAAGACTACAACATATGGGCCAATCGCGGTCATCCGTGCTTTTACAAGAACGAAATGGCGCTTTTAGTGACATTTTGCATACAAATCCCCATCTAGTTGGGCGCAGTCACCCAGTTTCGGTGGAAGTGCGCGAGTTCGATTGGGATTCAAGTAGGAAGGGAGCGTCGCAGCTTCCTCGGACCAAGACCATTCGACTCAGCACCCAGAAGACTACAACTGGTGAAAATTTGATTTTATTGTATACTTCCCCTTTAACTTTAAAGCGTGAAAATAATGTTGGCCTTTTGATGCGATGCAAAAGGTGGGAGTGTTCTAAGTGTGTGTAAAGAGGAAGGTGGAGACATATTCTGGCGGCTTTCCGCTGGAGTCGTTCTAGCCTGTCAAGGGAAGTGTGTGACAATGATGTGAGAGCATTGCTCGCATATGAGAATATAGGTAGTATGTATGTCTGATAGATGTGAGATAAAGAATCACTGGTGAGTGTAGACCTTAGTCTAAAAAGAATATTGAAAGACTTGAGTGATTTTTTGACTGTGTATTCAACATGCTCCGCCCAACAAAGGTCATGCTGAAAGATTATTCCGAGGTGTTTGTGTTTTTGTGCTACGGTAAGCGGACTATTCCTGAGGGTGATCTGGGGTAGCTGTTCAGGGGGGCGGTTATTGTGGTAGAACGGGAGGATTGTTGTTGTTGTTTCAAATCTTTTATTCTCACGATGGCCTGCGGCCAATAAGAGAACGTTGTTGTTGTTGTTGTTGTTGTTTCAAATCTTTATTCTCACGATAGTCAGTGACCAATAAGAGATAATAGTGTGTGAGAGAGGTATACGGGCAGGGGTGGTCGCTACACGAACATACAGAGTTGTGGAACAGCTGCCGGGGATATCTGGGATTTGAAGAGAGTACGAGAAGGGATTTCGCGAAGCTGGATGGGCTAGCAGTTAAAGTAATGAAGGGCCTTGTACAGGGGAGAATGGAGACAGCGATGATTCCTCGGAGTTGGCAAGTGCCAAGTACGAGAGCGACGTAAATTATACGAGGGTTGCACGCTGCGAGGGTATATGTAATAATAATAATAATACCACAGCACGCGTAATAATATAATTATGTGGGTATAATTATACGTTCCGCTTCTGTCCTATCTCCTATGATCAAATTCCATTATCAAGGTAATTATTAACACGGCGCACTGATGACCTGTGACGCCAGATCATGGATTGTCGGCCAGATTTCTCCATGTAGGCTTGTCCAGAGCGATGGCCCTCACATATGTGGTGGGGCATAATTGTGGCGCAGAGATTGTGCGAAGAAAAGAAGAAGAGAAGAAGAGAAGAAGAGTATAATCAGTGTGGACAAAGTTACTTTAAAGCGTGAGACTGATAATGTCATTTGGTCATTTGATGCCATACAAAATGTGGCAGTGTTCTAAGTTATTTCTAAGTGTGTGTGTAAAAGGGGAAGGTGGAGACATATTCTGGCGGCTTTCCGCTGGAGTCGTTCTAGCCTGTCAAACGAAGTGTGTGACAACATTGTGAGAGCATTGCTCGCATATGAGAATATAGGTACTTCAGTAGTATGTACCTCTGATAGATGTGAGATAAAGAATCATTGGTGAGTGTAGACCTTAGTCTAAAAAGAATATTGAAAGGCTTGAGTTATTGTGGTAGAACGGGAGTAATGAGGGTGACTGTTTTCTTCGTGTTAACTAGCATGTGCCATCTTTGAAGCTCCAGCTGCTGTGGCACTCTGTCTGTTGTAGGTTTCGGGTGCAGGCTTGAAGAGTTCCAGCTATTATAATGGAAATCAGAGCGGTGTCGTCTGCAAATTGGCTACAGGTGGTGCCGGGATTCTCACACGCGTGTGGAAGGTCTATGGTGTAGATGAGGAATAGAAGCGGCCCAAGAACAGATCCCTGAGGGACGCCGGCAGGGATCCCGAGGAAAGGCGTTAGGTCGCCATCCACCTGGACCCTCTGCCGATGCCCCAACAGGTACCGTCGGAACCACTCCAGTGCGTTGCCCTGAACACCATAGTGGGAGAGTTTGCTAGCATGCCACACACGATCGAAGGCCTTGCCGAGGTCGAAAAAGCAGGCTGTGACATGTTTCCCATTGTCTGTCGCAGTGGAGAGGGTATGGACAAGACGAGCAAGCTGCTGTTCAGTGCCGTCTTTCTCACGAAAACCGGACTGCTGGTTGGGTAGGCGGGGTGGTATATGCTTGTAGAGGAGCCGATGTACACTTTTTTCTTGGGTTTTTGATGTAGTGCTCAAGAGACAGGTGGGTGTATAGTTTGTTGGTTGTGTCGGGTCACCAGACTTGGGTACTGGAGTACTGCTGGCATCTTTCCACTCCTCTGGGATTTCCTCCGGTTCGGAATGATTAAAGAGGGATGATAACGACGGTGCAAGTTCTTTAGCCGCTTCTTTGAGTAAGCGGTTTGGTATAGAGTCGAACCCTGGGCTTTTGTTGGTATCAACTCCGCGAAGGAGTTCTTCGACCTCAGCCTGAGAAGTCGGGATTTCTTGAAGGGGACTGAGGATGTCAGGGGTGGTGTTAATGGCTGGAGTTTGCTCATCTGCATTGGCCACGGACAGCTTGCTCTGTGAAATGAAGTTGATGGTAGCGGCTTTTTGTGCTGGTGTCGTTGCAGGAGTTGCTTGGCTCACGTTGTTGTTGTTGTTGTTGTTGTTGTTGTTGTTGTTGTTGTCGTCATCGTTGTTGTTTTATTTTAATTCGCAGAATCACTGAAACGGTTTACGCGACTATGTCCCTCTCTGAGATCCCCAGATGGCACAAAGTAGCCCTTTCCCAAAGATTCCATAATTTTTCGCAACTTATGCTTTTCGCAACCTTGTCAAAACAAGTGCTAGTTGCTGAAATCGCGTCCATATTTTCAGAAAAAGCTCCAAAGTTGCTAATATCGCAACCTAAATTTGGAGAGTTGTGCAAAAACCACAAAAATAGGAGCGGAAATAGCAGAAGTGCAGCGACAGCAAACTCGTACACCCCTTCCTGCTGTGAACCACCACTTTCGACAGTGCCGGCCCAGTAGCCTGTTGCATATACATGTACATGTATCCTACATCATTCCAGTGCTAGGCTCCCACGGCCCGATTATGCTCGCGAAATCATGGAATTATGCTTTCATGGATTCTCGCATTATGCTCGCAAAATCCTCATATTATGCTTTGGCACGTGGGGATACATATTCACTTTGTTGCACTTTATGGAGCCTTATGTACCAGGCAGGCACAGTGGGTTGGTCAAAGACCATGATTGAGATACGAGAGGTACCTGGTTCGAGTCCTGCCTGGGAGCGGTTTTTCCAGCCGTGCTGCAACCCACAGTCAACTGGGAACTTGTGGCCAGGCACAAGGGGTACATGGATGCAGCTAATGGGGTCGTTTTCGGCACTTGTGCCAGTGGTTGTGAGGCTTATCCACTCACCCCCACCGTTAGGCGCTGCATCTGCCGCTAGGATTTATCGGGTGTTAGCGGCCGTCGTGAGTTCCCTTCGGGAACGGATACGATATTTTACTTTTTTTTTAAATGTTTTGGAGCCTCAAACTTCGAAAAATTGTGTCTTTTCGTACATGTACATGTACTTGCAAGTGGCCATTAGTACAACAAAATACATGAATATCCCCATACCAAGATGACCATGCATGCTAGAGATCAACATGGAAAGGAGAAAACATGACTTCTTCTAATCATTAGTTGATTTCTTTTGTAATTTTCATTGCCAAATTATTTTGAGTTACCTTTGAAAATTATCATGTTCAACTGTCTTCGTAATCGTCATACTCGTCCAACTGATGTCACCCTCACCCGAGAATAATCAGCTCATCTCTCCCGTAGCTCCACCTCTCCTTCCACCATGACGAACATCAACTATACTTCATTTAGTTTAATTAATAGAGCAATAACCATAGATTGCACTGTCGATGGTCTCCTCCAGCGCGCTTCTTTGCACACCTTTGAGGAAAAGTTGCGAAGTAGTTGTTTGTGAAAATGAAGAAAGTTGCGATTTCTTCCAAAACAACGGAAAGTTGCGAAAAAAGTGGCGAGCATCTTTGGAAAAGGACTACTCCGAACCCTTTACTGCAGCACTGCGACCCAACACGAGTCAGGTCGGAACTGCATTGGACGGATGTTATTACTACAGGCGATATACTTTGTACTAATCTGGTATGTTTTGCTACACAAAGTCCATTGCGCTATTCCTGTTTCAGAAGAGACAGACCAGCACACGAGAACAGAAATGCACACTCTTTCACTAGAGGATATGGTGGTGTCGCCGTGCTTGTCCGGACTGATGCTTTTCAACATATTCTCCACAGACCCGACCTGCAGCGTCAGGGCTGTGAATCTACCTGGGTGGAAGTTAAGTCTCAATGCACCCCTAACCCTATTCTTGTATGTTGCATGTATCGACCCCCTTCCCAAACGGTGGAACAATTGTCCTTCTTCTCGGATATGCTGGTCGATGCTATACAGTCCTCTTGCTATGACGAGTGTGACTTCTTCCTGACGGGGGATTTTAATGCCAAACATAATGATTGGTGCTCTTCTGACTCCACCTCTACAGCCGGTACCAACCTACAGACAGTTTTTCAATGCTTGGGCTCCAACAACTAGTGAGTTTCCCAACATACACTTCATCAGCGGGTGCCAACTCATGTCTTGACTTGTTGGTAACCAACAAACCCCGACATGTCCTCTCAGTCGACCACGCAGCTCCTCTTGGCACATCTGATCATCTGCAGGTTGTTTGTACGCTCAACTATGCATCGTGCTCGACACCACAAGCGACTGCTAAATCGTCCCTCCATCCCCAGGCTCAGTACAGGTATAAACAAGTGCCTACCCGTGTCTGGCAGGTTGTGAATGAAGACTTGTCTAGGTTGGACTGGTCATTACTTCATCGGCATTCTGATGTTGATGATGCCATTGTCCTGTTTGATGCTTTACTACAGTCAGCATTCCATCGTCATCTGTTGCCTTACAAAGTTATTCCGCGGACAGGAGACTACATTAGGCCTCGTCCTACTATGCGGGATGCATCCCGACCCTGGATCACTCCGGACCTCAAGTGTGCTGTGAAACTGAAGCGAGATTTGTATAGCATTTATAGGAAGTATCCAACCAGTGAAAACTTCATTGCCTTTAAGCGCAAGCGTAACGAAGTGAAATGTTTGTCACGTACCCTCCATCGTCAGTATGTACAGTCGGTTCATGCCACCCTGTCTTCCCATGATCGCCCTAGTCTCCATCAATTTCTCCGCCATCTCCGTAAGAACTGTAGTCGAGAGCCGATCCGATCAATGACAGCTTCAGACGGCACGGTAGCAACAGATCCCGCAGACATAGCAGACATATTGAACACGCAGGTTACGTCGTTTGGACTTCCTGACGACCCTACGTGGCCTATACCACCACTCACCCCTTCACCCTCAATACCTGCGTCCCTCCTATCATAGTCGACTGGTACAGCCCAAGTGAGGAAATATCTCCGTAATCTGAAAACTGGCAAGTCCCCTGGTCAAGACGGAATTACCAACGAAGTTTGGAGAGCTCTTGCTCCGTCTGTTGCCTATCCTGTGTCAATTATCTTGAATATGTCATTTCGTGAAGGGAAATTCCCAGCCATGTGGAAAACTGCGGTAGTCGTGGCCACCTACAAAAATAGAGGACCACGCACCACCCCCAGCAACTATCGCCCTATCTCATTGCTCTCTACTTTATCAAAAGTGTGCGAACGTGTTGTATATGACATCATTTATGATCATGTTCGCATTTCACTTTCGCCAGCACAGTCGGGCTTTTGTCGGGGTGACTCCACCAGGTACCAGGTTACCCGCCTCGTGCAAGACATCCACACCGCCCGGAACGCCCATAACCATGTTGGTTTAGTTTTCTTCGATCTCGCAAAGGCCTTCGACACTGTTTGGCACAGGGGTCTCTTAGCTAAGCTGCGAACAGTATATCGCATTGATGGCAAGGCTATCGGCTGGCTCTCATCGTATCTCTCTAACCGACATCAGCTTGTACGCCTCTCAACTGTGTTATCGGAGCCTTTACCCGTTACTTCTGGAGTCCCCCAGGGTTCAATCCTTGGGCCACTGCTATTTCTCCTGTATATTAATGACCTCCCCGATATTGCCCCTGGTGTCAGCCTTTTCGCTGACGATACAGCTCTGCTTTGCTCCAATGCTTGCCCTATACGCCTGCACGAAGCCATGCAAGATAGCATTGGGAAAGTTATAACCTGGATGCATGATTGGAAGTTGCAGCCAAACGTTGATAAAACGGCAGCTATGTACATTTCCCCTTCTCCCCCTTCCCTGCCACTTTGTTTTCCTTCTTCAAGTGTTGCTATTCGTATTGTTGAAGAGCATAAGCATCTTGGCGTTATTATTGACTCTAAATTGTCGTGGTCACCCCATGTGCAGTATGTCTGCAAGCGCACAAGCTCCATCCTTGGGGCTCTTCAAGCCCACTGTAGACATCTTCCTCTTTCTTGCAAACGCTTGTTTTATCGTTGCTATATATTGCCCTTACTTGACTACTGTGATACTGCTTGGTCTGGCATAACTACTACTGTATTGAACAAGCTAGAAACCCATAACCGCATGCTCCTTAAAATCTTATTTAGCAAAGATCGTCGCTTTCCCTCCGCTAGTCTTTACGAAATTGCCAAGATCAGTCCCCTTTCCACTCGACATAAGTACCACCTCTGTGTTCTCATACATAAAATATTACTAAATAAAATACCCTTGCATATGCAGGCTTATAATTGGTTCTCCGAAACACGGAATACCCGGAACTCACTCAGTCTCCCACGCGCTGCCTCCACCCTATTCACTAGATCCCCGATCTTTGCTGGCTATGTGTTTTGGGCAACATTACCAACGCAGGCCAAGACCAGCACGTCGATGGATAATTTTGTTGCTAAAATCTCTGCTCAATTATAGGTTTCATGTATATCCTGCTGGTTTGTCTCCTCCTTTGCCTTCTTTGCCTCTTATTTGTATTTTATCTGTTTTACTGCTGTGGTTGGCTTTCACCCTTGTCTCAGTTTTATTGGCCGTCATCATGATGTGCCATGAGATAATGATATAAATACAAATACAAATACATTCTTAGGACCGATATATTCTACTGTACGATAAAATTGCTTGTAAGAATAAATGTGCACTTGAAATCCATGTTATGATTATGAAAACATGAGAGTTCATTCTTGTAGGCAGTATATTCTTTTACACGACCACACTATAACCGATACGCACTGTATTATGCTCGTCGCATATCAGGGAAAACGTCCATAACATGCCAAAGGCTTAGCAAGATATGCAAAAAGATATGCCAAAATATGCTCGACATAAGCAGAAAGTGTAGATCATTTCAGTAAAATTACAACCTTGGAATATTCATAGGCTTCACGGCTATCATGCTTATGGTGCAAATCAAAACACATGCGGAATAGTATGGCTGGGGTGTGTACCCAGCAACAGTAGCGATAGTGTTCATCCATGGGGAAATGTGGCAAACGCCTCAACCATTCCAAATTCATTTCATAAAAGGCATTTCTGAACGCATTTTGTCCATAACATGAATGTTTTGTCCTCATTTTCTTCAGAATATTTGAATTATATGCTGGCTTCATTCCAAGATTCCCTTTGTCGCTCAGTATGCCATGTATGAACTGTCTCACAAAATATGCGAAAATATGCGCCAGCATATTTGGTCGAGGCCTAACCCCATGCCATGGGCCGGGCCAAGGTTCCGGAAAAGTTGCGAAATAGTTCGCGAAAATGAAGAAAGTTGCGAAAGTTGCGATATCTTCCTAAACAACGAAAAGTTGCGAAAAAAGTGGCGAGCATCTTTGGGAAAGGGCTAGCACAAAGAGCAGACGAAAGCAGCCTAGCGCGCGGGGCAGCTTCTCTCCTTCCGTGTTTTCCTATCGTCTTGCCACACGCGCCTGGCATCGTCTACTGGAGAGGCATGCCTTTTTTATGGGGCGGATCCGCCGCTGTGAGCTTGGCTTCACACTAGCCGGCGATTCCGTCATGATGCTGCGTGATACTAGTAGTTAAAGGGGAAGTATACCCTAAAATCAAATTTTCACCAGTTGTAGTCTTCGGGGTGCTGAGTCGAATGGTCTTGGTCCGAGGAAGCTGAGACGCTCCCTTCCTCCTTTATTCCCAATCGAACTCGCGCACTTCCACCGAAACTGGGTGACTGCGCCCTACTAGATGGGATTTGTATGCAAAATGTCACTAAAAGCGCCATTTCGTTCTTATAAAAGCACGGATGACCGCCATTGGCCCATATGTTGTAGTCTTTTGGACGCTGAGTCAATTGGTTTTGGTCCGAAAAGGCTGCGATGCAGCGTTCCTCCTTTATTCCCAATCGAACATGGTAGAACAAGCGGTCACGTGCTCCTGCGTACACCAGTCACCTGGTCACCGTGCCTGCAGGGTACAACTTACTAGCCTGTTTGACCTTTTTTGGGTGCAGTCCTGTCACTCGAGTTGAACTCGAGTTGAACCTTGTTGTGAAAGTTGTCGCCTGCTGGCGCGGTGACCAGGTGATTTGGGCACCCAGGAGCACGTGACCGCTTGTTCAACCATGTTCGATTGGGAATAAAGGAGGAACGCTGCATCGCAGCCTTTTCGGACCAAAACCAGTCGACTCAGCGTCCAAAAGAGTACAACATATGGGCCAATCGCGGTCATCCGTGCTTTTATAAGAACGAAATGGCGCTTTTAGTGACATTTTGCATACAAATCCCCATCTAGTAGGGCGCAGTCACCCAGTTTCGGTGGAAGTGCGCGAGTTCGATTGGGATTCAAGTAGGAAGGGAGCGTCGCAGCTTCCTCGGACCAAGACCATTCGACTCAGCACCCCGAAGACTACAACTGGTGAAAATTTGATTTTAGGGTATACTTCAATGGCCAATTTGTGCAGTGTCACCGAGGCAAGCACTGTGTCAGAGATGTGGTCGCAATGGACAAACCTATTCCTTAGTGTATATGATGACCAGTGACCACTGTCCAGTCCAAGCCCGTAAACCAACACACCGCTGCCATGTACCCTGGATGGATCAGCAGCTGATGTACTTACTGAGGAAGCAAAATCGACTGCATCGAACATGGCTCAAGGAAAGAACATATCGGCGCTATGAATCATACCAACTTGCACGGAGTGAGGCTACATCCTGCAACCGTGAGAAGAAGCGGTCCCACTACTTAGCAACATTCAGCCGATGTGAAGGAAATCCTAGACGCTCTTGGCAGGTCATGAAAGAACTGACAGGAAAAGTCCGTGTGAACCCTCCACCACAGTGCTCAGCAGAGGAGATATCTGCAGTATTTGTGTCTATTGTGGACGATAAAACTAGACCGCCAGTGCTCCGAATCCCCTCTGGTGCTGCCCCGCGGATGAACTTGTACTCGTTTCAGCCAGTATCTATAGCCAAGGTCAGAAAGCTGCTGCAATCAGTGAATTCAACTAAAGCAACTGGAAGCGATGGTATACCAACTGTCCTTCTCCGTTTGTGTGGGATATGCTGGCCCCATCGCTGACTTTGCTGTTCAACAGATCACTGAGGGAGGGGAAATTCACAGAGTCAATGAAAGTGGCATGCATCCGCCCACTGGAACCAGCTCCCGCCTGATCTCCGTTCCGAGCCCAGCCACCTTCAGTTCTGTGCCCTGCTAAAAGCGCATCATGGCTCCGTTTAAATGCTTTTTCGGCTAGTGTGTTTCTGTGGTATAGCGGACTGAAGAATAGTAAACGTGTTTTGCAATATATGTATGAAGCTATTTTGTATAATAGTATGTTCCCATTCCGTTTTTGCTTTGGTGTAGCCCTGAGGTTGATTCGATTTGCTTATTTATTTCTACCCTTCCTCTCTCCGTACTTCTGCCCCCCCCCCCCTCTCATTCCTTCTGTCGTCCACATGTATCAAAGGAAGCGAAATCGCCTGTTTGTGGTGCGACGTTAAATAAACTTCTACAACAACAACAACAACACTGTTCAAAGCCGGTGACCCCAGCCAACCTAAGAAATAGACCAGTTTCCCTACTCCCTGTGGTCTCCAAGATCCTTGAACGGATTGTTCATGAGCAACTGTCTGATTTTCTGGAGAGCCAAGATCTGCTACCAATGGAACAATTTGGTTTTCGTAGCCACCACTCCACCTCTGATGCCCTAGTGTTAACGGTAGAGCAAATTAATCAGGCACAAGTGGCATGCCTCTACACTGGAGTCGCTTTTGTAGACATGTCGAAAGCCTTCGACAAAGTGCAGCATCAGACTCTAGTTAGTGACCTCTACGCTCTCGGCATAGTAGTATAGGCGGCGTTGCTCCGCAGTGGATGGCCCACTACCTGGCCGATCGTCAACAGTACGTCCAGATTGGCCCAAGCAAAAGTGCTGCCTACGCAAGTAGCTGTGGTGTTCCGCAAAGATCAGTGCTGGGTCCATTGCTCTTCGTTGTGTATGTTCGAGATATACCTCATGTGGTGAGGCCATACGGTGTTACCCCAACACAGTTTGCAGATGACATCTCATTACAAATACGAGCCAGTGCCGAGACATCGGCAATTGTTGCTCAGCGACTGTCCGGTGCAGTACAACACCTGTCTGACTGGCTACGACAGCGTGGCTTAATTCTGAATGAAACGAAAACACAAATCCTACCAATCCCTCCCCACAGAGGACCGCCCTTTGCCCTACGCGTGACATGCAATAGTCAAGATCTGCCGGTGGTACCATCGGCCAAGTATCTAGGCTTACATTTTGACACGTCAATGTGCTGGCAGACAATGGTTCAACGTGTTGCTATCAGGGTTTCTGCTAAAATAGCTGTCTTTATAATAATTATTAATAGTCCGCCAAGCTGCATCTTTACCGCTTTCATGTTGTATCTGCTACTTCAAATGCTTTGTGCTGCCTGAGTTTCTGTATGCATCCAATGCTTATGGCAGAAGTTATGCCCCATATCTATCTGTTCACCAGGAGCTCCGTCTGGAAAGGCTCTTCAAGCGCGCACTGTATGTAAAGTGCCCCCATGGACCCCCACTGTTACGCTGCTTGAGCGTGTATATGTGTCTCCCTTGCGCGCTACCATTCAACTTAACTTGCTCTGCTTTATATGGCGTTGTCTAAATTCTTCAGGAAGTAGATTGTTTGAACTTTTTTTTCAACCTCTTCCGTCACGAAGAACTCGAGGAGGCAACAGTAACCTGCTTATCGTCCCTGCAGCTGCTTCTGCACATTCTACCAAATTGGTGACACATGCTGGCGCAGTTCTCTGGAATTCCTTCCATGCGGATATCCGAGGCGTCACCAAACTGGCCGCCTTCAAGTCAAGCGCTTTGCAACACATTCTTGCCTGCTTTTAGCTTTACGCCCATGTTTCTGTAGCTGTGCTGGAACTGCTCTATTTCGCCGCCACTATTTACCATTAGCCATGTCTCCCCCCTCCTCCACCCTACACAGTGGGTCCATTGTTATTAGGCATCTGCCTGTTTTGGTTTCGCCACTATAAAATTAATAAAAGAATACTAGTCTACTACTAATACTACTAACTGCCGAGCTAAACCCTCTTGCCCTCTAGACGGCTGGTGTTTGCAGGAAAGGGTGGTCTACCAAGCGAACGTCATGGCTCGGAGCTCAGGTGACGAGAAGCAGTACTTCGGGCTTTGCGAGACACCGTTCAAGACGCGCTATAGCAACCACCTCACGACTATGAGATACGAAAAGTACCGCAAAAGCACGCAGCTGTCGAAGCACCTGTGGGTACTGCAGCAGGGTGAAGAGTACGACATCAGATGGTCCATCGTCGACAGAGCAAAGACCTACAGCAACATCTCAAAAAGATGCGGCCTGTGCTTAGCAGAGAAGGTAGTAGTAGTAGTAGTAGTATTTATTATTTGACTAGGGGAGTCCCAACAGGCATGGCCTTGTTACAGGGAACCCTAGGTGAATCTTTGTGAGGTGAGCAAAAGTACCAGCAGATTGTGCCTGACGACAGTTTGGAGGAAGAGTGTTCCACCGACCTGCCGCCAGAAAAGAAACTGAGCGCAGTCCATACCCAATATGTACAGTAGGTAATACTAAGGCAGCTGTATCCTGGCCACGAGTACGAGCATTTGTGTGCGGGCCAACTGAACGCAGGAGAAACAGTGACTGAAGGAGGGGGCTAGTAATTGATGACAAGCAGCGATAGACCAAAACGTATAGTTTCAAATTAACTCGTTGCTCAAACGAATACAGATGACACCGTTGTAAAACTAATGCAGTTGGGGTCATTCTAGTTAAACCAAATGCCTTCTTCATCGCAATATGGCTGACCGTTACAAGCCTGTTATATAGGGTAGTTTTCAAACAGTGCACATACGCATTACTTGCATATTCTAGGGTAGACTGTATAATTGACAAGAAGAAAGTTCTCCGAGCTGTAGCTGATAAATTGCGACGGCCATGAGCAAAACAGGCTAGTTTAGCGAAGACCACTGAACACACCTTTTCTACTTGTGGGCGGAACGTTAGATGCTCATCGATTAGTATACCGAGGTATTTCACAGTAGAGACAGGGGAAATGACAATACCTTTACAGGTCAGGTACAGGGCTGGGCTCAGTGCAGGCAGGGCAGGACGCCGTATCAACATGAACTGTGTTTTAGTGGGGTTGAGCAGAAGGCCTTTCTCATCAAGGTATTGCTCTAGCAACCGCATACTATCCTGCAAGCGTAGCATAATTGTAGCCACATCAGAGCCGAATACGTAGAACGCAATATCATCAGCGTACAGCTGCACGACACTCTGGTGAAATATATCGGGTACCCGGCGAATGTAGACGCAGAAAAGCAAAGGCCCAAGAACAGACCCCTGGGGGACCCCTCTTGTACAGGGTTTGGTGTCACCCTTCTCACCATTGACAGTAACCTGCTGGCTGCGGTTCGTGAGATAGTCTGAGAACCACTTGAGGACAGTGCCGCCTAAGCCAGTGGTGGCTAGCTCTCCCAGCAGACCTGTGTGCTGCACACGGTCAAACGCCTTGCTCATATCCGCAAAGACTACTCCGCATTGGTCACCGTTGTCAAGTGCTCTGTTCCATCTGTCTATGCAAAGTGTCAGGGCATCCTCACAGCTATGGTGTGAGCGGTACGCAAATTGTTCAGCTGGTATGGCTGACAGGTCTGGATTCTGGGTGAAATACGAAGTGACTTGCTTGTGGACAACCTTCTCTAGGATCTTGGCCGCGATAGGCAACAGTGAGATTGGCCTGTAGTTGGTGGCTGAGGTCTTATCACCAGATTTGTAAACAGGGCAGCCATGGGCATGTTTGTAGGCAGCAGGAAAGATGCCAGAGCGAAGAGACTGGTTGACGATAACAGTTAACGGATACGAGACTGAATCTCTGCAGGATTTCAGGATGCAGGACGGAATCCTGCAGAGGTCAAAATCATCCACGCTGACGCAGCCACGCTCCTCAACAAAAAAATCAGAATTAGTATCAAAATGTCGACACCAGAATAAGTTCTACCTCTCGCGCTACGGCACTGGCGTCACTTAGTCACCTGCATGCCGCCGCCGGCACCTGCCTGCCGCCACCAGGCCCAGGCCAGGGCCTGCCCGCCGTCGCTGTTACTTGACTGTCACCCCTCCTGCTCTCCCTCCTTTTTTCACCTCCCATGTAATAACCGACACCATCCGCACCATGTCTCCCTAACTAACGTATCACTTGAAATGTCACACTAATGTCGCGCTTTTGCCACCTTTGCGCGCTATGCCACCTGCTTTTTCGCGCTTTACTCACTTTGCGCGCCCTGTTTTAGCTACCTGCCTGGGTATAAATTCGGACCCAGATGATGTACAGGTTATCAGTTGTCTGAGCATTGCCTTAGCTTTGCCATGTGCATGAAACGCAGCGTTACTACAATGACCTAGCCGGCTGTCTCTGTTCTAGGGTCCGGCGGATTCTGCCGGCAGAAAAATTGGCAGAATTCGGTTCTTTTTCTGGTAAGTTTCATGCATGTTTGGTATGTGGATAAAAAAATGGAGCAGAATTCGAGGAATTGCCCGCCATGAGGTTTGTATGGTTCTGCCAATTTCACTGCTTTTCGAGCAGAATCTGCCACCTTTTCGAGCAGAATCCGCCGGTCCCTACAAGTCTGTTCTCTTCTGCCTTTGTGAGAGAAAAGATACATGTACATGTTGGATAGGGAAATTGGGGTCAATCAGAACTTAAGCTAAGGAAGTCAAAGAGCGTCAGTTGCTCTCTGCCAGTCAAGGCGCAGCAGGTACTTATGGCATCTTTCCTTGAGGGATTACAGCTGTTGTGGGTGCGGTGCAGATCGCAAGACATGTCCTGGCAGGCTGTTCCACGTTGGGATGGCGCAATCGGGGAACCCATTGCGGAGGCTGCTTCAGGTGCGTGCCGGGAGTGTTGATTTTAGCTGGTTCTGGTCTTGCTGAGCGATCTTAGTAGCCAGCCTGGTCAATGGTCTGCACGGAGGGCGTGGGTCGGCTGGGGCTGGTAGAATGGCCTTAAGGGGGTCCGTCGGGGGAAGATACGTTAGCTTGAAGAGGAGCGACAGGGATGCAACCATTCTGCCGTGCTCCAGGCTGGGAAGCCAAACTCCCGGGCCGATGATCTTTTGCGGCCTGTGCTGCATCTTGTCCAGGCGGGAGGTACTGGAGCCCATCCACACCAAGGAGCAGTACTCCATCAGAGGGCGGACAAACCCCTTGTACACAGTTGTGCGACCTCTGGCGTTTAGGAGGGAGCAACCTTGGCAAGGAAGTGGAGTCGCTGACCAGCTTTGGTTTCAATGGAGTGGAGGTGAGTTGAGAAGGACAGCTGGGTGTCAAAGGTGACACCGAGCAGCTTAATCTCCCGCTCCTCCGGGATAGCAGCTCCTGAAAACAGTACTGGTGGCATGGCTGGGGGTGGCTTACGGTGGTCATCGCCTGAGACTTGGATGGCTCAAATGTCACTCTCCAGTCTGCGCCCCACTCAGCGACGCTGTCCATGGCGGCTTGGAGCTGCACTGTGGAGTCGACGATGTCGGATGTTGCAGACAGGCATTGGTAGAGGTTCGTGTCATCCGCATAGGTGGCAAGTTCGGAGCCCGCAGGTAGATGGTCCTCACGATCATTCACGTACATGAAGAGGAGAAACAATGTGGGACCGAGAATGCTGCCCTGCGGGACACCAGACTGCACAGGTTGCGCTGAAGACTGCTGGCCACTTACAACCGCCTGGAGGCGACGGTCGCGAAGGTAGCTGGACAGCCAGCCATGGAGGTGATCATGTAGCCCAGAAACTGAAGCCTTGCAAGCCAACGACTGGGCTTTCTCCGACGAGCTGCCCACGTCCTGCCTCGGGGCGGCCGCCTGGCAATGTACAAAGGTTTCGTACGCCCAGTCCTGGAGTATGCCCCATTGGTCTGGATGGGCGCCTGCCAGACCCATCTCGATCACCTAGATCGAGTCCAGAGGAGGGCTCTGGACATCATCGGCCCAGGCACCCTCCTGGACTCCCTTAGTCTACGCCGCTCGGTTGCTGGCCTCACGTACCTGTACAAGCTACGCTCCACTGATGGCCCAGCGCAACTCACCGCAATGCTTCCACCTCCGGAACCGCCACGGCCTCACCCCAAGACTAGACGGCAGCTCGACGCCAGCCGCCACCCTGCCTACCTGAAGCTTGACCTCCCACACAGTGCCCCTAACTACATCCACCGGTCATTTCCCTTCTGCCTCGTGGAAGTGTGGAACAGCCTCCCAGCAGAGATGCTCGCCAACCTCCAGGTTAAGAAAATGCAGGCGTTCAAAGTGAATGTTCACAGGCACTTGCGCCACAAGCACTGGCTTTGGGCAACGGACAACAACTAGCGCCACCGATAATTCTCTCTCTCTCTCTTCTCCCTCTCACTCTCTCTCTCTCTCTCACTCTCTCTCACTCTCGCTCTCTCTCTCTCTCTCTCTCTCTCTCTCTCTCTCTCTCTCTCTCTCTCTCTCTCTCTCTCTTCTCTCTCTCTCTCTCTCTCTCTCTCTCTCTCTCTCTCTCTCTCTCTCTCTCTCTCTCTCTCTCTCTCTCTCTCTCTCTCTCTCTCTCTCTCTCTCTCTCTCTCTCTCTCTCTCTCTCTCTTCTCTCTCTCTCTCTCTCTCTCTCTCTCTCTCTCTCTCTCTCTCTCTCTCTCTCTCTCTCTCTCTCTCTCTCTCTCTCTCTCTCTCTCTTTCTCTCTCTCTCTCTCTCTCTCTCTCTCTCTCTCTCTCTCTCTCTCTCTCTCTCTCTCTCTCTCTCTCTCTCTCTCTCTCTCTCTCTCTCTCTCTCTCTCTCTCTCTCTCTCTCTCTCTCTCTCTCTCTCTCTCTCTCTCTCTCTCTCTCTCTCTCTCTCTCTCTCTCTCTCTCTCTCTCTCTCTCTCTCTCTCTCTCTCTCTCTCTCTCTCTCTCTCTCTCTCTCTCTCTCTCTCTCTCTCTCTCTCTCTCTCTTTCTGTCAGGGACCTACGTAAGCTGAAGCATGATCAACCTATATTATTTTGCATTTGTGTAATTTCTGATCTTCTCTTTCTCACTTCTGTTGCATTCTCAGATGCTTCCATAATTCTATCATTCATAGTATGCCCCCTTGGCCCGCACAGTCCATGTCGATTCCGAGACCGAAATGGTCGGAGGAGTGCACTGCGCCTGGCCAGCACAGCTCTTGTAGCACCTACTACTCCTTTGTTGTCTTTGTCTCTTTTATTACCCCTATTACTTTGTAGGGATGTGCACATAGTATATAAAAAAATAAAAAAAATAAAAAGGGACAGCATCCGGACCAGTGGTTTTCTCAGGATTGAGTCTGCGTAGCTCTCTCCGTACTGTTACTTGCCGAAAGTGCACAGAAGACAGGGTCTGGGCTGTTCGTTGTCTGACACGGGGGAAATCCGCAGAATGGTGTGTTGCAGGAAAGTCATTGCCTCCCAGGCTGCATTTGGATGCAAAGAACTGCCCAAAACACTCTGCCTTTTCCGCATTGGATATGCACTCGTGTCCAGACTGGTCGACGAGAGTGGGGATGGCGGTATTGCGGCAACTACCTCCTGCCTGCTTGATTGTGGACCACCAGCCCCTGTCAGATAGGTTGTCCGCAGACAGCTTGTTGCGCTGAGTGGTGAAATGCATATGCTTTGCTCGGTCAATAGTACTAGTAGCGGTGCAGTGCTGAGAGGCTAGCCTGGCTGTGTTCTTGTTGCTGTCACTAGGGTCTTGCGCAGCAGCTTTCCACGCATTTTTTTATATATTTTTTTTACAATGATCACAGCTCACAGGCAAAGACAAAAAATTGCATAGTGGGAGCATAGTGATGGTGAGGCTTTTTGCCCTCAGCCGACCTGAGGTCTCGACGTCATGGGGACATAAAACGCACAAAAAAAAGAAGAAAAATGAAAGGAGTGACAGGTACATGATACGAAATGTTAGGAGGAGAGACAGTACATTAGAAGGAGGGGAATGATAAGACAGACAGTGCTAGGAGGAGAAGGAGAGAAAAGAAGAACAGACGTTATTGGGAATAGTATGTGGAGCGGAATTTGGAAGTCATGGGGTGAGGCAGATATGATGCTGATGATCAGAGATGGTCATGTGCCCACGACCAGTCGTTGGTCTTCAAATAGCGGTTGGCTGCAACTTTGAAGTGTTGCAAGTTCTTGGTGCAGAAAGGACCAGAGAAGACTCCGGCGGGCAGCTGGTTCCAGACGGGGACAACTGCGTGAGGGTAGGCTCGACACAGGTTGTTTCGGGAACGGACTGGAAGTTCATTGGCCAGTTGGTGTGCGTGAGCATTACATCTCTGGAATGTACTACGGGTGGAGTGGACTGTTCGGTGTTGGGGCTGCTGGGGTGGCAGCATCCTCTGTAGAAGGGGATGCGCATCCGGACAATGCATCTTGTACAGGAGGCAAAGTGCTGCAACCATCCGACGAAGAGCAAGACTCGGCAGCCAACACATTGGGGCGATGGCACGGATGGCCCGGGCTTGCACACGGTCGAGTCTTGCAAGATGGGATGGGGCCGCTCCCATCCAGACAATAGGGCAGTACTCCATCACTGGGCGCACAAAAGCATTGTAGGCTTGGATGCGACCGGGCACGTCTAGGAGGTGGAAAGCCTTACGCAAAGCACCAAGTCACTGTGTTGCCCGGAGGGCTACGGTACGAAGGTGGCGCCGGAAGGTAAGCTGACCATCGAAACTGATGCCCAAGATTTTGAGCTCCTCCTGTTCCGTCACATTTGATCCGTTGAAGTCAATCGGTGGCATGTCCCATTGGGTGCGGTGGAAACTGACGGTCAGTGCTTGGGATTTGGCTGGTTCAAATTTTATTTTCCATTCTTGACCCCAGCGGGAGATGTTGTTGACTGCTAGCTGGAGGGCTTGGGTGGTATCTTCTTGGGTGGTGGGGGTGATGTTGGCATACAGCGTAGTGTCATCTGCGAACGAGGCTAGGTCAGCACCAGCTGGTACGTGGTCCTCGCAGTCGTTCACGTACATGAGGAAGAGAGTCGGACCCAGAATACTGCCCTGGGGGACTCCAGCCTGAATTGGGAGCCTTGAGGATGTCTGGCCACAAATGACCACTTGAAGGTAGCGTTCACTGAGGTAGCTGCTGAGCCACTGGTGCAGTTGCCCACGCAGGCCGTATACGTCGGACTTGTGTAGCACACCGGGGTGTGATACACGATCAAACGCACCGGCGATGTCAATGGCGAGTATGCGTGCTGCGCCTTTCTCCCCGGCTGTATGCAGCCACTGGTGGTGGAGGCTGGTAAGGAGGTCGGCTGCACTATGACCATGGCGAAATCCAAACTGTCTGGTGGAGAAGACGTTGTTCGACTCGAGGAAATTTGTGGTTGTTCTGTTGATGATTGTCTCCATCACCTTGGACAGAATACACAAGAGCGAAACTGGACGGTAATTGGAGGGTAGAGACTTTGATTTCCGTTTGAATATAGGGACTATGTTGGCAATCTTCCATGTCTTGGGTTGTATCCCAGTTTGGAAGCATTGGGTAAACAGTATGGAAAGCGGTTGCGCCAGTTCAGCAGAGCAGGCTTTCAACACTCGTGCCGGTATCCTATCCGGCCCGGTTGCCTTTGATGGGTTGAGCTGGCGAAGGGTGCGTTCAACAGCAGCGACGCGGAAACGGACGTCCGAAAGAGCCTGGTCAGTTCGAGGTCTGACATATGGGAATGGGACGAACAGGTCATCTTGTGCGAGACTGCATTTGCTTGCAAAATAGCGGGCCATGCATTCTGCTTTGTCTGCGCTGGCTGTGTACTCTCTTCCATCGGGATCACGTAATGTCGGAACAGATTGACTACGCCCATTGCCAGAGGCACGCTTGACGGTGCGCCACCAGTCACTGGGTGGCAGCTGCTTTGAGGTCATTTTCTGTCTCAGTTTCGCCATGAAAGCACTCTTGGCAGTTTTGAGACAGGCAATCGTTGAGAGCCGTACATCTTGGTAGGCTGACTGCCGATCGTGGTCAGACTGGTCGTCTCTCAGGCACCTCCATGCACGTCGTTTCCTCACTGTGGCAGCAGTGCACTCAGTGGTCCACCATGGAGGATCTGATGCTCGGGTTTTCAGAATTTTAGAGGGGATGAATCTCTTCATAGTAGTTCATACCCTCCAGGATCCTCTCTGAGATGCCAGTGCATGACAGGTCTGGATCAGTCCGAGCAATAGCTGCCCAATTGGTGGTTCTGAAGAAGTGACGGAGCCTGGCCCAATCAGCATGCTGATACCTCCATACTGTTCTTGATATGGGAGGCTCGCGTGATGCACGGATCTGGAAGTCAGCAAGTATACAGGCATGGTCAGATTTGCCAAGAGGTGGCAAGACAGTAGCCAATGATTCTACGGGTAGGTCGGACATAATCAGGTCCAGTGTGTTGCGGCCACGCGTTGGTTGGTCGACTAGCTGCTCAAGACCGTGCATGTAGCACATGTCCTCTGCATGCTCGCCGGCTCTAGTTGTTCTGCTACTGTGGAGCCACTCTTGGTTATGTACATTGAAGTCTCCAGCAACTATCACAGCAGAGTTGCGGCAGGCTGTGGAGGTGAGGCCCCTGCAGATCACGTCGAAGATGTTGGTGTCTGTGTCTGAGCACGTTCCAGGACGGTATGCAGCACATATAGCCACAGGCCGGCCATTTGACAGTTTGACGTTTAGCCATACTAGCTCGTGGCCGAAGACATCAATGGTATCCAGTTCGTTCATGGCTAGCGTGGCCTTCACCCAAACTGCCACCCCGCCACCATGGCGGTTTCGGTCGCGTCTCAGAGGCTGGTAGTAGCCAGGGAGTGTCAACTCTGCTTGAGCCACGCATGTTGCTTGGTCCGAACAGCATCAGTACATTCCGGAGACCGCCATGCTGGGTCAGATGGACGTGGTGACAGCTGTCGCGACGACCATTTCTATCAAAAAGGGGAGTTATTTTGTTCCTTTGGTGTATAGTTTGCTGCCGAACAAATTACAGGTGACATACGAGAGACTGCTGGATACCTTCAATCGGATCACGCTAAGGATGACATGGACCTGCAGCGTGTGTCGATGGATTTCGAGAAAGCCGCAATGAATGCCGTGAACGCCAAGTTCCCGGAATGCTCTATCCGTGCCTGTAGTTGTTGTTGTTGTAGAAGTTTATTTAACGTCGCACCACAAACAGGCGATTTCGCCTCCTTTGACACATGTGGACGACAGAAGGAATGAGAGAGAGAGAGAGGGGGGACAGAAGTATGGAGAGAGGAAGGGTAGAAATAAATAAGCAATCAACCTCAGGGCTACACCAAAGCAAAAACGGAATGGGAACATACTATATACAAAATAGCTTCATACATATATTGCAAAACACGTTTATTATTCTTCAGTCCGCTATACCACAGAAACACACTAGCCGAAAAGCATTTAAACGGAGCCATGATGCGCTTTTAGCAGGGCACAGAACTGAAGGTGGCTGGGCTCGGAACGGAGATCGGGCGGGAGCTGGTTCCACAGGACTGCGCCGATGAACTGCATGGTCGCTCGACCCGCAGGACCGGGCCAAAATGGTACTCGAACGAGGTGATGTGCTGCTCCCCGAGTGCGGTCACCAGTAACTCTCACGAAGAAGCTGGTGAAGAGGGAGCTAGCTCGGGAGAACAGACAACGACGGACAAAGATGAGGAGCTTAATGTTAAACATGTCCTCCAGGGTGGTGAGGCGGAGCTGTTCAAAGATCGGGCTCGTGCGCGACCACGGTGGCAGACCGAAGAAGCCGCGGATAGCGCACTTCGTTAGACGTGCGATGGGCTCCATGTTGCCAATTTGAAGTGACGGATAAAAGGCGTTGGAAGCGTACGACAACCTACCCTGGATCATCGACCTGTAAAACAGGATCTTTGACGCCAGGGTGAGGCTTCGGTGGCTCCGCCACAGCGCACCTACTGACTTCCGCACCTGCTGGATTGTGTGATTGACGTGAGGCTCCCAGGAGAGCTGCCCATCTACCATTACGCCCAGGTACCGCGCTTGTTCCACAACTGCAAGGGCTGCATTCCCACAGCGAATTTGAATGTTATCTGTGTCAGGGGCAAGGGCCTCTTGGGGTAATCAACAGAGCTTGCGTTTTCTTTTGGTTCAGCATTAGTCCGCGGTCCTCCAACCACTGCGACAGTGGCTGCTTCTTCCACCTCACCCAGAATATTTATCGCCATGTTCAAACAAATGATCTTCAAGAGCGCTACATCGCTCATCCTGAGTTTGCCTGAGAGGTGAAGCAGCTTGCAGCACTTCCGTTCGTGCCACTTGGAGATATTGTGCACTATTTTGAGGTCCTGGAAGAGGGTTTGTCCGAAGAAGCTGAGCCTCTTATAGAATACTTCGAACGATATTACCTCGGCACTCGAAGGCACAACGGCCAGAGACGCGAGCCGATGTTCGCCATCTCAGCATGGAGTGTCCATGCTCAGACAGTGCTCCGTGAAGATCGTACGAATAACTGCCAAGAGGGCTGGCACAGGAAGTTTTCATCAACCATATCTTGCCACCATCCCACTGTTTGGAAGTTGATAGAAGGAATAAAGATAGAGCGAGCCACAGTGCAGTGTCCTGTCGCTATTTTGTTGTTACCACAACCTTGGCGTGGACTGTAATGCCTTAGACTGACCCTTGCTTTGATATTTTATGATGTGCAGGTGCAATGGACAGTACAGCAACTGTACCAGTTTTCTTCGTTACTGTATTGAGCCTATCGTGTGTTTTCGACAACACAATTTTTAATTGATACTTGTACACCCGCTCCCTCTACCACCGACACAGCCAAAGCAAGTCGAACACACGGTGTAGAGGAAGAGTGGTGGATCACTAAGCCAACCGAATGTGCCTTCTCCACCGTTGCCCTTGCCGCCACCGGAGCCAGAAGCTAAACGGAACACAATCTCGAGACGTAGATGAGCTAAGGACAGTGGCACGGGACAGACGTAGGAAGGAGAACACGGATGGTATCAGACGACTGACTGGTGGTGAGTTGGGTGAGGATGCGGCGGATGACGAAGATACAGATGACGACGAGGCGGATGATGACGAGGCGGCGGATGACGACGAGGCGGATGACGATGAGACGGCTGGTGGTGATGGTGATAAAATGGACGAGGAGGAGTCAGGCCGGTGGCAGGGAAGGTGATGGAGCTGATGAGGGTGAAATTCGTAAGAAGTCAGCTGTGTACTTGCATTTGTTATCTCGTCCCGATTGTTTGAGTGTGTATGATCAAGAGTACATAACCATATCTATCATGCACTAGAGTGCACGGGTTCATCACGTGATGTGAAGTTCTGCCGTCGCAGACCCCATAGCTGGAGTTGCACACTCTTGGGTTATGTACTCTTGGTATGATGATTCCCACTTCTCTGTACTGTGTCGTGCCCGTTATGTCCAGCAGTTGAAGGTCCTTGAAGCTGTTTGTATTCGTACGCATAAGCCCGATTTGTGTAAGCAAAAAGAACATGTTAGCACTTAGGCTATTTTCGTAAGTTTGCATCCCGTGTTCACTGTTCATGCCCATTTGCCACACTTACTCTTTACCTTAGCCCTCACTTTTTGTAATACTTACGCGTCATGTGTCACACTTCTTTGGATTTTTAACCTTTGTTTTTTCCTTGATCACCTTAGTTCCGTATTTCCACTGATGATCGGAGCTTGAAAATCGATTCTGGAAACACACAATACCAAACCTTGAACAGATTGTCACTCTTGCTAGTATCAAGAGTACATAAGCTCTTCGGGGAGGGGGCGTTCGTCACTCTTTGACCTCAGGCTTCGAGGAGTTTCGTTTTCCTGAAGAGGTGGCTTATTATATTGGCCAAAACGAAAGTCTCCTCGAAATTCCTCAACAGGGACCGCGAGTAAGGATTGTACCGGTACTACTTCATGTAGTACTCCCGGCATAAGCCACAACCAGGGATCTAGGGAGTACATGTACTTGTAGTACAAATTCTGTACTCCCTGGCCACAACCGCATGCTAGCATGCTGCAGAGCTTCAAGTACTTGTCTTGTTATGTATGTAATGATTATGTACGTAGAGCTAGAGGTTGATTAGCTTTTACAAAAAAGAAAGAAGATCTTGGACGCGTACGTCGACGTAAACCATGCATGTTTTTGTACTGAGTACCGCGTACCGCGGTATGCCAGCAAACCATGTAGACTTACCATGCGAGCTAAGCATGGACGCCACAAAAGGAAGCGTGTTTCTTGCATCTTGATGCATATGCGTTGCCATATGGAGTACTCGGGTGTATCGGTTGGCTGCGTTTTCTGTTGGGGGGGTGCAAGAATAGAGCTGTACTACGTACTACACGCACAGCAGGTTCCGCTTTTGTTATTATAGCGTCATTTCAGGACTTGTGAATGTAAGCTTTGGGGTTTCATTCGTATGACAAGTCAACTTTCAGGACTTTGTTGCATATCGCATCACATACATGTAGTTTGTCCAAGCCCAAGGCTACATCTTCCTAGCACAGTTAGCTTACTTTACCAAGAGGCATCCTTTAGCCCATCTGTGGGAAGTGACGGACTGTATGACTTTGCGTGTTGAATCTAGTTCAACATCGCGTTTGGTATCACCTGTTTTCTAGTAAGAGAGAACAAGAGGAAGGAAAATCACGAGCTCACTGACATCTGGTGAACACCAGCGTGTGAACGCAAACCGCTTGCAGGACAGGCGCTCTAGTTTTCGTTGCCTCTCATTAGCTAGCATTGGAACAGCGCCGGGATTTTTCATCAAAAACTCCTGACCACTGGCAGTTATTGTGTTTTGTCGTACTGCACCGGCTGTGGAACGTGGTCGCAATGGGTTCCCCCACGACCTTGGTGCTTCTGGCCGTGCTGAGTTTGGTCAGCTTACATTCGAAGCCATGTCTGGCCCAAGGCCAAGGTACTGTCGCAAATTTGTTACCGTTTGAACTTTGTTTGTGCTTTGTACTTCGATTTTTTAAAAGTACGTGTATGATTTTCGCTCCTGTAGATTGCGGATTGTGACAAAGAAAGAGATTTCTGCCCCACACAGAGACTGAGAGTGTGATCATAACAATCATGTTACTAGTAGACATACAGTGTAAAATGCAGTGAATTACACACTGGTTCTGGGAGGCATATCATGTAGTCAATTCTTTCCTCCTGCGGCAGGCATCGCTTGTCACGCGTGGTAATTTGCTGGTTGAGGAGAGCTCTGACCAGGTAGATGCTCCAAGTCTTGACCGGCTCTAAATCTCATTTTAGGATTTGCAAACTTACCGTATTTCCCCGATTATAGGTCCCACTTGATTGCAGGTTCGTGTCATTATCGTTTTGATATATTCACTTCAGTAGTAAGTCATGCTTGATTATAAGTCGCACCCCCTTTCTTGGCCCTGAACTTAAGTGTAGAACGGTGCGACTTATATTCGGGGAAATACGGTAATTGCACTCTACTTCTCAGTCCAAGCACCCACAAAATTAATGATCTCTCTGTTGCAAACGTCATTCTAGATTCAGTTTTTGGTGTGGCCTACCCTCAGGGTGAGACAGTAAAGTTTTGACAACCATGTGTGAGTGTTTTGACGGGGTGAGGTTATACCGGTAACATTGTCACCATCTTAGAGATTTCCCGGGGGGGGGGGGGGGGGGGGGGGGCAGTTGCAACATGTTCCCTTTAGGTCCGGATGTGCTTGCTGTCTACAGAGGTAGAGGTAAGAGAAGTGGTGATGGTGGGGATTGGTGAATGTGGCCCATAGTCAAATCTGAGCATACCGGTCAAGTGTAGACTTTATTTCAAAGAGTTTGTCATAGGAAAGGTGGTACTCATCTCCCTTCCCTCGCAAGAAATGAAATATACTTGTACCATGAATAATTCACGCATTAGAACCACTTACGGGGACCATGCTGAGGCATGATTTTAGTGAGCGCAACTGTGATTGCTGTTGGTGCTGCTGAGAACATGTGTGAACAATCACCATCTTTTTACAAGTATAATTGTGTACCGTGAAAAAAAAGGTCGATTCCTGAACAATGGACTCGGATGGAAAGCCAAGGATAAATTTATAGAAAAGAAAAGGACCAAGGAACTACAAGTTACGCTGTAATGTCCACTAACACCACCGGTCACTAAACAATCAGCTCATGCGATAACATTGCACGACACTGACCGATGGTACTGACGTTCTACAACTAACTGGCTATCAGCTCTAGCACATCTTGGGTGCGTGCTCCAACTCTAAGTTATAATAATATCATAGGAAGTTGGAAGGCTGTTGGAGCGCGCACCCAAGATGTGCTAGAGCTGATAGCCAGTTAGTTGTAGAACGTCAGTACCGTCGGTCAGCGTCGTGCAATGTTATCGCATGAGCTAATAGATGATATGGCGAATAACGTGCAACTAGACTTGGGAGGGCATTGCACACCAGTGGTATACAAATCGTACTACAGTACTGTACAATGTGTACACTGTAGGCCCTGAGCTAGCTCTGCAGGATCACAGTCACAGATAACCATACAACTTTGAACTTTGTATGCAACTACTCTGCAATGCCCTCCCAAGTTTAGTTGCACATTATTGGGCATATCATCTATTGTTTAGTAACTGGTGGTGTTAGTGGACATTATAGCATAACTTGAAGTTCCTTGGTCCTTTTCTTTTCTATAAATTTCTGAACAATGTTTCAATTTATACGTAACATGTACTGTGTTTCGAAGTCTGAAGAAATGGTTGAACGGTCTCTGCTGGGATGACAGCTACACCATATCTCAGTGGCTAGAGTATCGCTGGCCTCAAGTGAAGGCCCCTGGTTCGAGTCCTGGTGGTGACAGTCAATTGTTTTCTTCAAACTTTTCCCTTTTCCATTCCATCAACCTATGAATACCATGTACTGTAGTCTCTTTTCATGCATCTTTCTAGGTTTGCACAGATTTTGTTGGCTTGCTCTGGTCTAGTAAAAACTGTAGTACTTGTCACTGGTTGCTTCTTGGGGTGAAATGTTGAACTTAATACTGCAAGTGTGTAATTTTCTGTGTTTGTGACACGTTTCCACTTCTTTACCTAAACATATGACAGGAAGTAACCCCCCAGCAACAGGCGGCAGTGATGCAATGACAAGTGCTGCAGCCATACCTTCACCTACAGGTTCCATAGCAATGGCCCCTACCACAGCAACGACCCCTAACCCAACAGCGACGCCTAGCGCAGCAACGACCTCTAGCACGGCAACGACCCCTACCACAGCAGCCTCTACCACATCAACCCCTACCACACCAGCCCCTACCACATCAACCTCTACCACATCAACCCCTACCACACCAGCCTCTACCACACCAACCTCTACCACACCAACCTCTACCACACCAACCTCTACCACACCAGCCTCTACCACACCAGCCCCTACCACACCAACCTCTACCACACCAGCCACTACCACACCAGCCCCTACCACACCAACCTCTACCACACCAACCTCTACCACACCAACCTCTACCACACCAGCCCCTACCACACCAACCTCTACCACACCAGCCCCTACCACACCAGCCCCTACCACACCAACCTCTACCACACCAACCTCTACCACACCAGCCTCTACCACACCAGCCCCTACCACACCAACCCCTACCACATCAGCCTCTAGCACGGCAACGACCTCTACCACAGCAGCGACGTTTGCAACCGTACCAGGTGAGTCGTTATTTTGGATCGCTGTGTGTTGACTGATCAACAGTCTTGAATGGGTCACTTTTTCGGAAGAAATCCTCCTGCGAATCACCCTTCATTGATAAATACTGGATACCAACGGGAAGAAATTCTTCCATGGGTATCGAGGAATGGTGATTCGTATAAGGAAACAGCATTCTGGCACAAAATAAAGATGCTCCGGCAGGGAGTAGGGGAAAGTCCCTTCTCAATGCTGCGGTGAAAGCTGCACAAGTAACATTAGTTTACTGGTAGTGCGAATATCCTTCACGGTTTATCGCCATTCACGGTTTGACGGGTTCTCGGTAGTCTGAATGCGCCCTAAGGCGACCGCTCGAGGGATCTTCAAAATGCAGTCACTGTCTCCTTATCCAGGGTCATGTGACTGGAAATAACACGTCTTGGTCCTAGTTGTAGGGTCCTCTGAGACAGGTGCTCATCTTATCTGAGTGGTCCTCTGAGACAGGTGCTCATCTTATCTGAGTGGTCCTCTGAGACAGGTGCTCATCTTATCTGAGTGGTCCTCTGAGACAGGTGCTCATCTTATCTGAGTGGTCCTCTGAGACAGGTGCTCATCTTATCTGAGTGGTCCTCTGAGACAGGTGCTCATCTTATCTGAGTGGTCCTCTGAGACAGGTGCTCATCTTATCTGAGTGGTCAATTTGACATGTTCTACTGGATAGGTACACCCTAACACCAAAGTAGGGATCTCAGCGCGTGCACTGCGCATGCAGCCAAGCTCGCATCAGATGTGGCATGCAGAATTTTTTTACCAAACACTGACTATTTTTTGCAGAAAATTAAGATCTTCAACCAAGGACATGGGTGTAGGCAGGGGGGGGGGGGGGTGCAACCCCCTCAAAATGTCGATCTTGGTTCGCAGCTAGTTCGAGAAAGACCATAGTACGCAGACCGCTGATCAAATGTACAACTCTGCACATCGCACACTGTAGCTATCCCTGTTCAGACCAGGGAGTAGTAGGTATTGTACTACTCCCTGGTTCAGACCTACAATGTATCTGAAACCAATCCAAATTCAGTTGACTACCGTAAAGGAAAAGGACACATGATACGAGTTAAGAGCAACTCTCCATCACTGTAACCAGACACTATATACAGTCAGAAAGTGCAACAACTAGGCACAAAACTGACAGAGTACTGAGACAGTAACAATCGACATTCTTTGTTCCGTTGGGACTGTAGCTTGTGCTCGTTTTCGTTGCGCTTGCCTTCCCCTCTTTGGTCTTTCCATAACCTTGAACCTTCCAAGTTGGAAGGCTGTCGGTTAGCGCTACGGAGACGTGTTGAAGCTAGGTGTCAGGACGTCGAATGTCTCAGTACTCTGTCAGTTTTGTGCCTAGTTGTTGCACTTTCTGACTATAAAATCTGGTTACAGTGATGGAGAGTTACTCTTAACTCGTATCCATATGTCCTTTTCCTTTCTACATTTATTATTGGCTCAACGTCCAAATTTCAAACTACTGTACTGTACAAGCAGAAATATTCGTCTGGAATTTAATTTCGTCTTTTTCGTCCAACGAGCTGTTGGACTAAATTAAATGCCGGACTAATATTGATTTGTCCAGCTTTTCAATACACTCTTATGATCCATGGACGAAATTTACAACCAGACGAACTCCCTTTCTTTGGAGTTGGACGAAATTATTGACCGACGAAATATTCTGCTTATACAGTTAAGTCTTGTATAAAAGCCGCGGCTTCTATGACTTTCTTGGTGAAATTTTGCAGGCTTCTATATGAGACAGGCTTCAAGACAGGTATTTTTTTGTATGTCAACACTAAAACCAGGCTTATGTGTGATTTGATGGGCCCAAAATTGCGGCTTCTATTCAAGTGCGGCTTCTATTCAAGTGCGGCTTTTATACAAGACTTTACAGTATTTTGTGTCGTGATTGGCCATTTTGCAATGAAACTTCTAGTCAAGGGCAACTCCGCTTCATACCTGCCGTTGTGCAGTGTCATGTCAGGCCTCAGCAGGCTCAGCACATGATTTGTATTGCACTCCACATGTTTTGTTAGAAGCAAAGAATCATACAAACAAGCCATGGGTAGAAGTAGCAATATGGTCTATGGAAAACGCACGTCAGGCATAGCAGTTTGGTCGTGCTATTTTTGGTATAATGCAGTTCTGGCTGTTGATTGGTCGCATTTGAGGTTGTGGAAAGGCAAAGAAGTTTCTTTCATGTATTGCAAGTGTGGATACAGCAGCAGAAGAGTGAAAGTAGCGTTGAAGTGCAGCTTGTGTTTTTCGTGGGAAATAGGATAGGTATGATCAAGGATGCCTTACTGCACCATCAAACACGACGTTGCAAGCAGAGAGTAGTAAAATACCATATCACTACTCCCTGGTTGGAGGTTTGCCATTCGCTGATTGATCTTCAGCATCAAATGTGGGGCTAATTTTGCCCCCCCCCCCCCCCCACACACACACTCCCCATATCACGGATCAAATAATATGCATGAAAGGCCCAACATAAGTGCATGTACTTTTGTGTGGGGAAGTTGTGGCACCCCCCCCCCCCCCTTGATCACTATCCTGGCTACGGCCCTGAAGGAGAAATGGCTGAAATTTCATTGCAAGGAAATGGTGGTTACATGCTACCAGAATTGGATCTTGTTTGGTATGTAGACCGCCCATGTGTTCTGGAATCGATTTGTAACATTCGTTGGAAGGCACGAAGCCGTTTTCGTTCCAAACGACAGGTTTCTTTCAGGGCTGAAAATGGTGACCATGCCGATCGTTGCCACGATCTCTGAGGTTAAAATCACTGGATTTAACCGGGGAAAGGCTCTGGATTTGATGGTAAACCCGACAGAAATACTTGATATTGGATGTTGAGAGCTGGCAGGAAATTTCACTGAAGCGTTCATGCTCCACGTGGCGCGAAAGGTGACCACGTTCGTTCTTGTGCATTTCTGCATTTCTGGCAAATCGCCGTGCATATGTCCGTCGTTGCAGCGACATCGATTGTCAGGTGTGGACAGGATTTTGTTTGAGTAGTCATGTGGAGACGTGGTTTGCATACATGCCAACCTGGAGTCTTGAGTTCCCTGGACAACGAGGCTAAATTCCCTTGATTTTGTTCGTTTTCCCTAGACACCAATTTTTTTAGTGCATCCATCATTAGCAGATGTATTTTCATGACTGCTGCTCAATCAAAAGGGATGTCATTGCATTGAGCAGTAACTGCACTAGTAAACTTTCTGTTGACTGCCGTTATACCGGTGATCCATTGCAGTTCCACATGGGTGTTTTTGTCTACTACACTTATATGGGATCTACAAGTTCTAGTATACACTGAAAAAGCATCATGAAAAGGAGAACTTCGATTTCAAAAGTTCCATCTCAATCCCTGGACTTTCGCAGGACATCCCGGGACCCCGGGACAAACACCCTATTCCCTGGACTGTCCCGGGAAACCCTGGACGGTTGGCATGTATGGGTTTGGTTGTGACAGGCAACAGGAGCGGCTCCCGAGGATGGCGAAAGCCAAATCTACTCAAAGCCGACTTCATTAGCGCCAATCTTCTGGCAGCGCATTTTCACTTCAGTTGCTGCAACAAACGGCACAAGCTGTGGAAATCGTCAAATGATATTAGCCTATCAGTGTGCCCAGAACCTCTACTGAAGCATTAGCTTGAGTAACATTTCTCTCTAGCTCTCTTTCTCTCTTTCTGTCTCTCTCGTTCTCTGTAAAATGTTCAAACTTCAAAATCAAGGTTGAGCTGCGCCGGGGAGTCGTCAAATACCGACTCTCCGAGCTGCATTATCGCTGGTTTTTGGCGATCGCCATTTTTTCCAGTCTACCATCGCCGCGTTCAAAAATCGATTACATCATTGACTGCGTACAGCCCTGCGCAGTGTCCGCGCTGATATCCCTAACCAAAGTGCTGATTTTTGGGACGGGATGGCTGAGAATTGGCTGGGAATATGCAACGTGAACACTACACGGCATAGTGTGAGTTTCGCCATCAACAGACCCCTAGGCAAACCCATACAGAGTTGCACACTCTTGGAAGCTCATTTACTCTTGATGGTGCTGATGGTCTCAGTAGACCACACTGACTGCACAAGGCTTGGAACGTGGCATTGCACCACACAAAGTACCAGCTGTACAGTGTACAGTGTACTGTAATTTTACAAATTTTCGGTGTACTTTTATTTTCAGTACTTTCGGTGCATCACATTCTGCTTCATACCTAAAATTTCAATACACCGAACAAACACTAACACACATATTAAATCCAGTAGGGAACTGCTTCTCAGTACCTGAAATTTCTGTTCACCTAACCTGGCCTTTTGCCCTCATACCGAAAATATTGAGCACCGAAAATTTCTGAAATTAGAGTACTATGTATATGTGGTGTCGGCACCCTAGTTTTTGTCTTCTTTTCGCATATTTCTTCTTTTTTTTGAAACTGTTATGGTCTTTTGTATCTATTCGAAGTGGCTTATGCGAACATTTTTGGCTGGTTTGCATGATTCGCATGCCCATTAATGCAGCTGCAGGCCATGCTGATGTCTACGCGAACAAGCACATAATAATAATAAATAATATGCATACCCTTACTTCGCTGACTGCACAAGGCTTGGAACATGGCATGCACCATATGTACCGGGTCTGCAGTGTACGATGCATATCCACTTCAATATCTTGGTTTTATGCTCGGAGACGGTCGTGTGCCATCTCCCCAATTTATTCGGAAAAGCATTTGCTACTATTACTGCAGGTTGCTTTTTAGTTTTTACTTGACTTCAAAAGTACACGTATGCTGTTCATCAGTTTCTTGTTGTAATCAGCAGCACTGTTCCTTGCAGTGTGTCCTCCATCGTGTGATGTGCTATCATTATTATGCATGTGTTGTTGTTATGCACTTACTATACTAGGGGTGTCTGAACCGGTGCGGCAGGTGCGGCCAAATTGCACCAATAATTTCATCCGGTGATTTCTGGAGCAATGAAATATGGGCTATTTGGGGCCAAGTTTCCTAAAATTTCCCAAGGGACGTCCCCCGGGACCCCGCGTTTTCATGGCCGCACCAATGTGGAGTACCTTGCGACGTCCCTTTAAACACCATTGGGTTGTGGCTTCTAGGGAGACGACACAAGATCACGGTACCTGAAACTTGTGCGGGTTCGGAAGTTCTTTGTAAGCTGTTGTCTATGCTTCTGCGCGGCTTTGGCCTGCTGACCCCAAGCGCGGCCCAGACAAACGATGCCATACGTGGGTGTGTGTAAATCGGCCCTGCCCCAAGGGCGACTGTAACGGGCAGCCCCGGGAGTGAAGCCAGCGGTATGGCTGCCTGTGTCGTTTTCCTGTAGGCTACGACTCCCTGTTACGCATTTGCCATAGACCCGAGGGCTGAAACATCTCACGCTGATGCACCTGAATTTGATCTGTGTTGCTATTACACACTGCAGCTGTGGCATGCACACCACCAACCTCCCCAACCAACGGCCAATTTTCCCAGGGCGCATTCAATACTGGTGATACCCTGACATTGTCTTGTAATAGTGGCTACACTTTGCTCGGTTCTGATACGTGGACTTGCCAAGCCAATGGCACAGTGACCAGTGGTGGTAGCTGTATTCGTAAGTTTCCTTTGTCTCTTTTCATTTTCTTCGCGTTCTCATTCTGTGACAGATAATAATTATGCTGAACTTCATGAACCCACACTTAGAAACTGCACGACACCATGCTTGTATGATTCTTGTAGAATGCTTGGAGTTTCTTGATTGGAGTTGCGATACAATTCTGCAGCATAGTCCTACAGTGGACACAGGCCGTTTAGATTCGTTGTCACCCATGGGCCTGGCAACTGCACCTCGCCAAGGACCAATGCAGGCAATCCTGTGCGGTGTAGATTGTGCTATCGACAAGTGTAACCCAACTAACTTGATTAAGGCTGCGTTCTAAATCCTCTCGGAAAAGTCCGAGACTCTCCGAAAAGTTGGAGAGCTGTTCTTGTATCCTCTCTGACTTTTAGGAGCCTCTCCAAAGCCCTCCAAGCGACAAAGGTATAGAGTACAAGAGTACATGAAACCCCAAGTGTGCAGCTTGGATGGGTTGGTGTCACGACCAAATTCCGGGATTACATCATGTCAGTAATGTAGTGCGTACAAGAAGAATTCAAGCGGATCTCTTTCTGCACAACTGCAGCTCAGTTGTACGCACTACGCCACTTCCCGCTGTATATTAGCACCAACAATGATAATAATAGTTACACGTAGTAGTAATAATAGTTCGCATGTAGCCCATGAGTGAGATCACCCATGGGGTTAACGGATCCGTCGGTAAAAAATAAATAAAAACGAGAAATATATGTACACATTCTCTCCATTTTGTTATTGCAGGGAAAACTACCTCGATTCCATCATCAGCCTTGGCATGAGGAATATATATTGAGTACAGAATGTTATTTACCAAAAGGTTATTTGAATAAAGGGGGTTTGTCAAGTGACAACCGCTCTATTTAGTTGCTATTTACTCTTGGCGCATGTGCTGGATGAAAAATCTTTTATTAGTGATGTGGAAAAAAATTATTGACGTTTCGGGCCAGTCACCCATCGTCAGAAGGTTATTTGAGTACTGTATAAATTTGACAATTTTACGGCGTATTTCTATTTTCGGTACTTCTGGAGCAATTTTTTTTACCTAAAATTTCAATAACTGAACAAACACTAACACACATAATCCAATAGGGAACTGCTTCTCTGTGCCTAAAATTTCTGTTCACCTAACCTGGCCTTTTGCTGTCATACCCAAAATTTGACCACCTAAAACTTCTGAAATTAGGGTAAGTGCAGATATTTTTAGCATGATAGGTTAGTACACTGATTCACAATGCCGAGCCACGCTTCCCTGTCTTGGGATATAGCTTCCACTTCGGCAATGGAAACGTTTATTGTCTTTTAAAAGTCATTCTTGATGTTGTCGATCCATCTGGTTACGGGGCGTCCCCTGGGCTTTGTTGGGTTTTATTCCACAACTCAAATAAAATAAACTGCCATGTCCAAGAGAAAACCCGAACTGAGGACTCCCCTGGCGGAGGAGACTCCGGCAACGAAAATGGATACGCATACTATAAAGGTAGCTAGCATGCGTACGGTACGGTGAAATGGTTGAAAGGGAAGAGTGCAAGAGAACGCAGCATACATATAAGGCAAGGGATATATACGGATACACCACGCTCCTTCCGAGATAAAAGACATTTTATCTAAGCAAAATGCAAAATAGGACATAGCTTGCGGAACAGACAGAGTACGCAAGACAGAAAGAAAACACAGCAGAACAACACAAGTGAGCAAGCTAGATATCTGAATCAGATACAGAAACTAGTCATAAGATTGTCCACTGGTTGAGATTATATTGTACGGAACATTCTGCTGGCGAGGATGACCGCTGCGGCGTTGAGCTGGAGCAGTCGCAGGTTGGGCAGCAACAGCATCTGGTTGCGATATGTTGATAGGTGCGGAATCAACAGGGTCGGGAGTGGAGGCTGCTGCAGATGTCGGGGCAGGCAACACTCTGGGACGGAGGAAACGACGATTGCGCCAGTAGACGCGACCACTGGGCACTTTAACCAGGTAGTCACGGTGCTGGCCAATACCGACAATGGTTCCATACGATGACCAAAGTTTGGTCCGCGGGTGCTGGATATCAACTGGCATGGCCAGGCGAGACAGCGGACGAGCCGACTGGTCATAGCGCTTCTGTGTAGATGTAGCGTGCTTGCTGGACTGGGCATAAATTACTTCAGCTTGACGCTGCCACTCAGGGCAAAGCTGGCATGATGAGCAAATACAAAGGAGGGTAACGGACGACCATACAATGCCTGTGCTGGACTACGGCCGGTAGCGTTGGGGGTATTCCTCCATTCAAATAATGCACGCTGAAAAGAATCGGCGTCGAGGTCGCCATTGCTAGTAGTCTTCTGGATCAACCGTTTCATGGCTTTGACAGCATTCTCTGCTAGGCCGTTGGACTGCGGATAATGGGGAGAGGACGTTGCATGCCGAATACCCCATGTTTCGCAGAACTTGACGAATCTGTGTGATTGAAACTGTGGGCCGCCGTCGCTTGTCAGCACTTCTGGTACACCGATGTCTGGAAACCAGCGACGTAATAAGCGGATGATGTCTGCCGAGGATGCTGTGCGTCCGACTTTGGCGACACAAGGCCAACCAGTCAGGCGGTCAACATAAACCAGGTACTGCCAGCCTTCGCACTCAAAGAGGTCAGTGCTAGTGTGTTGGAAGGGCAGACTTGGTGTACGGTCTTCACAGCGGAGTGGTTCCTTGGGCTGCGAAGCTCC
Source organism: Sycon ciliatum (assembly GCF_964019385.1). Taxonomy (NCBI): domain Eukaryota; kingdom Metazoa; phylum Porifera; class Calcarea; order Leucosolenida; family Sycettidae; genus Sycon; species Sycon ciliatum. Next base: position 24,430,191 of record NC_088644.1, read on the forward strand.
ATAGAGGCGACATTGATCACAACTACGGATGACACGCTCGATATCAGAGGATATGCTAGGCCAGAACACTATCTGCCGTGCACGTGACTTGGTGCGGGTCAAACCTTGATGAGAGGCATGTAGATCTGACAGTATGTGCTGATGTAGGGCTATGGGGATCAGAAGACGAGGGCCTTTCATCACCAGAACATTATCGATCGACACATGTTCATGACCATTCCAGTAGGGCTGTAGCGACTCGGGCATCTGGGACTTCTTCTCAGGGAAGCCGGTCATGATGTACTGGACTAGGCGCTGATAGTCAGGGTCAGCATGCGCGGCAGAACGGAGCTGATGAAAGCGCAAGTTGCCAGAATCCTCTTGTAGACAAGCACGGATGGCGGGGCCTTGAGATGACGAGTCTTCACCAAGCTCGTCTTCAGGACAGGGATCACGGACTGGATGGCGAGACAGAGCATCCGGGAATGCATGATCGCTGCCTTTGCGCGAACTTGCATGCAACTGATAGGGCCGAAGTTTCAGCACAAGCCGCTGGAGACGAGGGTTCTCAATCTGATCAAGGTAGTATGTGTTCAGAATTGGAACGAGCGGACGGTGATCAGTTACGACTTCAAACGCTGAGCCAGAGAGATATAGTGAGCATTTGCGAACTGCCCAGGTGACGGCTAAACACTCTGACTCAACAACAGCATATCTGGATTCTGCATCGAACAGGAAGCGGCTGCCACACTGCAGTATACGCCAAGTTGCATCAGCTTGTTGCTGCCACAGGACATAGCCAAGGCCATTCTTAATGGATGCATCGGTCTCCAGGCGGAGAGGTCGACCAGGTTGAAAAACGACAACACTGGTGGTGAGGCTAACGCAGACTTGACGGCATTGAATGCAACAGTATGTGTTGACTCCCAGAGAAACTCGGTGCTGGACTTCAACAGCGGACGCAACGGGTCACTGAGCGTGGCTATCTCGGGCGAGAAATCACTGCATTGGTTGATGAGACCAAAGGACGAGCGGACATCAGTGCGATTCACTGGCACGGGAAAGTCGGTGATGGCATCAGTCTTGCCACCGTCAACTGTGTAACCGTCAGCATTGATACGGTAGCCGCAGTAGTCAACCTCCGGTGCACAAACTTCTTTACACTCAGGGTGATGCCATGTTGACGGGCTCGGAGCAGAGCATCCCGGACATGAGTGTAATGGGCTGTCAGGTCTGTGTCATACACCAGGCCATCATCGACGACTTTCGAGAAATTGACGAGCCGGACAAAAGCGGAGTCGGTACGGGAATTAAATACATCCCCAGCAGAGACGAGACCTTGGGGGTTTCGGAGGAACCGGTACCGTCCCCACGGCGTAATAAATGTGGTCAGAGGCTGGGCATCCTCAGACAGTGGCACCTGCCAGTAGCCGTGTCTAGCATCAAGCTTCGTGAAGTACCGTGCCGGACCAATGGCGGCGACAGCGTCATGAGGTGTGCGGGCAGGATGAGTCGGTCTGCAAACTTGGTCATTCAGTTTGCGGAGGTCAACGGGGAGACGCATCTTGGTAGTGCCCTTCTTCTCCACGAGAACAATTGGGTGACACCACTCAGATGGTTCAGTAACCGGCTCAATGATGTTGTCATCGACCATGCCATCCAGCTGAGACTTGATCTGGTCCCGATAGGCAAAAGGGATGGATCGTGCATTCCAAACACAACTTGGCTCTGCATCAAGCTTCAGCTTAATATCCATCGGGGGACCATCTATAGGGTTGAGACATGAACTGTCAAACATGTCGGCAAACTCGTCGAGGAGTTGTTGTTGAAGCTGTTCAACAGTACTAGTGTCTGCGCTGAGGGACTGCACCGAAACCGAGGGCCATGCCGCAGGCAACAGGTTAAGGGCGGACAGGCTGTTTCGTGAGAGCAATGCCTCATCCAAGCTATCATAGACATGTACGACAGTGGAGTGAGTGGCAGAACCTAGTGTGAGGGTGGCGCTTAACTTGCCAAGACTGGTGAGTGCTGAGCCATTAGCTGTACGGACAACATACCGGTCGGCTGGCAGATTCTCGGGAAATTCGCCAAGCGTAGACAAATGTGCCAGGCCGATGGCGTCCACATCACTTCCAGTATCAGGTAACCGCCTCAAACTTGTCGGCTCGGATGCTGACACAAGCTGGGTGTCAACCACAATCGTGCTGGAATCCCGCGAGGATGTGGCCCGTTGGAGTTTCAGTTGGCCGACAGTCTTCTTTGCAGCTGGGCACATTGCCAAGAAATGTCCCATGCGTTGGCAACCGTTGCACTTCCGTCCGGCAGCAGGGCATTCACTCTTGGTGTGGGCAGTGCGTCCACAGTTGTGGCACTTGTTCACTGGTCCAGGAGGCTTGCTGCTGGATGATGCCTTAGCTGTGGCATCGGGCTTCTTGGGAGCCTGGCTGGATGACTTCTTCTTCTTCTGACAAGACAACTTCATAGCATTCACGGTACTGCCCCGGGAACCTGTCCAGGGATGCCCGATGTGGTGTGGCTGGCAGCTTCCTCAGACCGACAGAGGTCGACACAGGAGGTCAGAGTGAGGGCCTTGGTCGCCAAGGCAACAGTTTGTGACGTACGTCGTCAGACAATATCCCAGTGACAACGCGGTCGCGCAATATGTCGTCGTCCAGAGATTGTATGGCACTATTACAGGTACCGCACACTCGAGCTGGGAGCTGGGCAGGTGGAGCACATCAACAACTCAGAGAAGTTACATGCGTGGAACAGTTCACGCAGAGATGCGTATCAAGCATCAAACGATTCGCCTGGCTGCTGGGAGCGTCGGTAAAAATCAATTTGATCCAGCAGCGGATTACGTTGCCTACGAATGAACTTTTTCAGTGCGTCCATGGCATCCAGAACATCGTGGGAATCAGGAATGGGAATGATGCCTTCCCAGACGAATCTTCGGAGATCTTCGTCCAGCGCCTGACGAAAAGCTGCCATACGGGTCCCCCTTGGCTGGGAGGCAAGCAGTTGACATTGGACATAATCCGACCAAGCTTCACACCACGAGGCGTAATCAGCAAGCGTGGCAGACACCAACAGCACCGGGCGGTCAACAGAAACGGGTTTGGTTGTAGTGGCTGGGGCTGCTGTTCGACTCCTCGACATGGTCTGCAACAATGTTTGCAGCTGTGCGTCACGTTGTGCAGATGTTTGAATTTGTGCCTGGATTATCGTCAGCAGCTGGTTGGCGTCCAGTTGTGCTGCGGGAGCAGGGCAATCGGATGAACTGTCCGACATGACAGGATGTTGCAAGCACTACTACGAATCAAATTGGAACGACAAGAACGAAGCAGGTTCACTGCGCCATGTTGAGTTTTGTTCCACAACTCAAATAAAATAAACTGCCATGTCCAAGAGAAAACCCGAACTGAGGACTCCCCTGGCGGAGGAGACTCCGGCAACGAAAATGGATACGCATACTATAAAGGTAGCTAGCATGCGTACGGTACGGTGAAATGGTTGAAAGGGAAGAGTGCAAGAGAACGCAGCATACATATAAGGCAAGGGATATATACGGATACACCAGGCTTCTTGATGTCTTACCAACTATGATGTAATCCAGAAATTTCGCCGTGGCGGACGCTCATGCAGAAAGAGTCCCAAGCTGCACACTAGTCTGGATTTCATGTACTCGTGATGACACTGGCAGCGGCAGCATGATAATGCTCTCTTTGCCTAGTCACCATGGGCACCGGCAACCGGATTGACTTGTGCTTTTGCTTGATGATGATCTTGCCGCACAAGTGGATAGGGTAGACAGCATTCCGGTCGACCAATGTCAACTGGACCCACATTAAAAGTCTTGTTGTCTTGTGCTGTTATTTCACTTATCCATGACTATTTGCAAGGGTAAATGCACCAGAAGGTGCAGCTTCGGGCGAGTTTGAAAAATCTACGTTTTCCTCGTTTGCGTGATTTTCGATTAGATATGGAAGCTGAGATCTGTAACTTCAGTCTCGCTCAGCATTAGTGCAACCTGTAACCTGTAGGTTTGTTGCCGTATCTTGGCATCAGAACGATGCAAACGATAACTTATGCTGCTGTGAACCTGTACGTGGAGCTACTCACTTCTGCATGTCCTCTTGGGGCGTTGGCTCGTAGTTGAGGGGATGCTGGGTAGTGCCTTTTTTGCCCTCCCCACGTGTATGATTGATGCAGCACCTGAGCATCTGAAAGGCTGGAATGTATCCACAATGATGACGTGTCTGTCTTTGACCTGTGTTCCTGTCACCCACTGCAGGCCAATGTAAACGACCAATTGATCCAGCCAATGGAGCATATTCACTGGGCTCCTTCAACGCTGTGCAAAGCATCCTGACATTGTCTTGTAATCCGGATCACCGTCTCTACGGCACTCGTAACGCTACTTGTGCATCTGATGGCGTAGTGGCTGGTACAGGCGCTAGTACCTGTGAGCGTAAGTTTTTCTGCTGCCTGTTGTCAACGTCTACGTTCTAATTCTGAAGCAGGTATGCTGATAAGCTACACAAGCATGTAGTCAGACAAGGCATACCATGCCTATGTGATCCATTATGCTTCCTCTGCGTCACTGAAATGTGTGTGTGCTTATCTTTTCAGAGTGTATTCGCAGTCATTCTGTGACAATGGCTAAGCAGTATGTCTAAAAGTAGATCCAAGTTTCTAGGAACGGAACAGACATCTTCCATAGCCGATCATTGATGATAATTCAAACTTTCGGGGACTCAAAGATCTCCGACGTATATCGAGTGACACAACAAGAAAAAAAGTCGTACGACGTGCGAAAGTTATAGCTTCAGTGCTTCCCTGCTTTGCACGTGAAACCAGTTTGCGCAGCAAGTGCACGCATGCCCGTCATGTGGGCTTGTGCATGGAAATCCTGTACGCACAGCTGCGATGCGTGAGGCCCTGTATGCGCTAGCTGCTATCCGCGGAAGCCTGCACTGTACTACTAGCCTGCAAGATGGAGTGTCAAATCGGAATGCTTTTTGTCTTTCCAGCTCCTGCGCTCAAAGTTCTCCTCCTTCTCCACCTGAAGTCGTTTCAAGTTCTCGTACTTTGAAGTACTACTAGCTCTTAGTTATCGTTCTGTCTGGACCTACACAGCTAAAAGAAAAGGGAGATGCTGGATTGTGACACGTGCTGTGCTGGTCCTTGTGTTGTGACAACTTGGTGTTGTTTTGGAATTTGATATTGTGTCCGAGGCCAGTGTGTGAATCTGCTTACGCCATGCGAAAGTAGCGAAGCCTTCAGAGTACTCCTGCTAGGTCGACCAGGTCTCAAGTATGCACCGATTCTTAAGGAAACCACCTACAACTCCTCCGGGCTACTGGTATTCCTCAACTGATCTCTCACTGGAGGAAGAAAGCTTGGAAAAGCTGCTTGTACATGTAGTGATTCTGCGTCACGTGCTGTTGGAGAATGCACGTGTAGAGTTACACTCATTGAGAGTTCTGTGAAGTTGCCCTTGTTACTAGCTGTTGTGTGAATAGAACGTTGGGCATCATTTCACCCGACCACTGGCAACATATCCAGCTTAGTTTTGCACCTTTTTATGGGTTACAATTCCTTTTTCTACCCATGGATTCTTACCGAAGGCTAAAAGGCTGAAACTACTCACAATAGCGAATTTGTATCTAGCCTATATTGTGCAACAGAACGGTTCCAGGCTGTCCAATACTCAATAGAGTGCTCGATGCCCAGAAGCAGAGCTTCTTCCCACCAGAAGAGGAGGAAGAAAGTGCTATGACGCACAAGTAGGCGCTCATCAGACCTGTATTGCTGTTGTCCACTGCAGGTATATGTATGAGACCAGCTGATCCAGCCAACGGAGCATACTCTCCGGGCCCGTTTGACACGCGGAATTCTACCCTGACATTGTCTTGTAATACAAATTACCGGGTTTCTGGCACTGGTAGCGTGACTTGTGTATCTGATGGCACAGTGGCTGGTGCGGGCGCTAGTACCTGTGAACGTGAGTTTTCTGCTGCCTGTTGTCAGTGTGTACATTCTAATGCTGTAGCAGATACTTGGTATGTAGATGGGCTTCTCTAGCTACATGCTTAAAAGCATATAGTTAGACTCAGTGTACCATGCCTATGTGATCTGTGTACCATGCCTATGTGATCTGTGTACCATGCCTATGTGATCTGTGTACCATGCCTATGTGATCTGTGTACCATGCCTATGTGATCTGTGTACCATGCCTATGTGATCTGTGTACCATGCCTATGTGATCTGTGTAGAAGAATGCAAAATTCTAGCCTGAAATTCCAACCAGGATAGAATGTAGAGCGGCAGCGAATGTTTAATTTTGTTAACGAACCCTTCTCTGCAAGCCAGACAAGGGTTCCATTATTTTACGCTTCTATATCACTGCCAAGTGATGGTCATAATGCTGGAGTTCTGGGTGATCAAAGATGCTGTGCAGTCCCTCATCATGGACTATCAACAGTAGCTGAAGATCAGTTGAACACCACCTCGTAAGGAGCTCCATCGTTTCCTTCAGGTTACGAAAACTGGAGATTGAAGGCTGTCAATCCATGTTGTGGCAATTTTTCTTCACGAGCACGGCACACTGCTTTCAGTTTCTGAGATTGATTCTTGCTGTCTTTTGTATAATCACGCAGAGCCGATCAACTTGCCTTTAGGGGTCGTTTTTTAGTTGTCCTGAAACGAATATGGTTCCTTTCGTACTCGGACTTTCTCCCCAATCTCCGAAGTGAATGCAGCCTGCTATGCTGGACGACAAAAATTGTATGCATGTGAACAGTGATTTTGGCTCACGACACTCCATCCAAGGAGGAAATACAAAGATAATAGGGGCTACAGCAGAGAGTTGATAGAAACAGCGAAAATGACAGAAATTGCTATCCACCTCGTACTATTGTTGGCATGTCTCCACTTGGATACGAGCTCACCTTCTGTCTATCCTGAATATAAATCTCCGTGCACTTGTAGAATGCCGATTATCCGAACTTCAACTATCCGAGCGATCGATTATCCCAAATGTCTATTTGAGCTGGATTGAAGGGACAAAATGACTTTTTGCTGATTTCCACCACCCGCAGCACCTTTCAAATGGTGCAAAAGACGTTTTGCAGAAGGTTAATTAACTTGTCATCGAAATATATCCCGTGACGTCATTTCGAGGAGCTAAGTTT
>NC_088644.1:24442365-24472365 GCF_964019385.1 Sycon ciliatum
AAATAATAGCCCCAGGAAATGATAGTATAGTTCGTCTGTCACGCTTCTGAACTATCCCTAAATACAATAAGACAATAAGACATGAGATCTTATGTTGCTAAAATTCAACTCAAGTCGTGCTAGCCATTCTGCGAGTTATCATGGGAAGCGCAGTGTTCGAAATGCTAAAAATTTCCAAGTACGAATCGGGAGTAGTCGGCGCACGCCGCCGTCTCCTGTTCACACTCAAATTGCAGCCGTTTTGTACGCTTGCGTCCCCGTCTACGCCCGTCTACGGTATGAAAAGTTGGATCGATCCAACTCTTCCCGTCGCTTCCCGATCTGTACGGTAGTACGGTTGCGTTCCCGTTCCTGGTGTTCACATTGGACGGCGTCAGACCGTCCCGTCGCTTCCCGTCGATCCTTACGTCGCGTCCCGTCGCGCCCCGTCGAATGTGAACTAGGCTTTACAGTATGGCATCCATGGGTTTTCACCTGTAAAGTGATTCAAACTACTGTCGTGGACATGGAAATCTAGTCGAATGACCCGGGCCGGCGCCTTCAGTGCGTACAGAACTTTGCATGCGGTGCACATGTTGATCCGATGCGACCAGCACGCTACAGTGCATACATGGATGTGTGTAGATGTACCATATGCTTACTCACGGCTGCATGGCCAGCGCCCTGGGGCCGCTAGACGTGCGACCGGATTTCCATGCCCACGACAGAACCTTGGCTGCTCTATCCTGAAAATTATTATTTTTGCACTTCTTGTACACTTGCTTTGCGTACTGGTACAATTCACCCATCCCCCGGCCCCACTATCAGCTGAAAGTCTGAAAAATACTCACCATGACAATCCTCTCTCTGACCTGTGTTGCTATTACCCACTGCAGTTGTGACCTGTGCACGACCAGCTAATCCAGCCAACGGAGTCTATAGCACGGGCTCCTTTACCGCTGTACAAAACACCCTGACATTAACTTGTAGTACTGGCTACACCCTTGCCGGTTCTGCTACGGCAACTTGCGGAGCAGGTGGCTCAGTGACTGGTGATGATGGTGTCTGCAACGGTAAGTTCCCGGTGTGTTTGTCAAAGTCTACTTTGTAATTTCGTGGCTGCTATGGTAGCTCCTGCTTTTCATGTCGACTTGTATGTATGTATGTATATTTTTATTTGAATTCGCAAGTACACACGGGCTACAAGCCCAGTTACATGGAAGCGAATGCCATAATGAGGCCAATTTAGAAAAAAAAGGTGGAGGAAGGAGGAGGACGGTAGCAAAGCAACAGGGAGGACAATTCAGGACCAAAATCAACAATTGCACAAATGTAAGAGCACCTGAGACTGAGGGTACCTGTGGAGCGATAAAATGCCAAGCAAACAGAAGAAAGGAAATCACAAGCCAATACACGCTAAACTGCACTTGAGTTAGAATGAATTGGAAAACCGGAGCTCAACAAAATTATAACGTACAAAGTCATAATAAGAAGTCAACTGGATGAGAAGTAGCACAAGCAAACATTTCCTGACAACGAGAGGGGCTGTAACTACAGCCACAGCAGTAGCTGCTGTAGCAGCAGCAGCATCAGCAGCAGCAACAACAACAACAACAACAACAACAACAACAACAACAACAACAACAACAACAACAACAACAACAAGAACAACAACAGCAGCAACAACAGCAACAACAGCAACAACAGCAACAACAGCAACAACAGCAGCAACAACAACAACAACAACAACAACAACAACAACAACAACAACAACAGCAACAGCAGCAGCAGCAGCGCCGTGCAGACTACTCCAAGGGGAGTATGGGACTGTGAACACAGAAGGCGGGATAATTCACGAAGTTTGCAGATCTAGCCCGCCAGCGTGAAGGGCAGTGCAGCTACGGCGAATTCACTGGGACGATTGAGTAGGCGAACTTCGCTGGGGACTTGACTCGACTCTTGACCGACTCACGGCTGCCATCCAAAGTACACGAGAAGCTTGGACTTCACAGGGAATCTCAAAGGATTAGGAAATGAGGCTACCTTCCCACTGCACTTTTCTCTCTCCAAAACCTGCGATAGCTATAAATACGAAAGAAAGAGAAATCACCTGTTCCACCACCGGGACTCATGCCAGAGGCTTTGCTATTTGCGAGTAACTGAGTTAAACCTAGTTCACATTCGACGAAACGCCGACGGTACGGGACGTAAGGGCTTGCCGGGAGGGCTGGGGTGAGCTGTAAAATCCTGTACGATTCGTACGACACGACATGCAGCAGTCGTTGCGACGTTCAACGTCGAACGGCGCGAGTCATAAGGCACGGTCCGTGACGGGGTGACTTTCGGACCTAATTTCTCGTTTTTCGGGACTTCTTTTCAATTATTTCTCCTTGAAAGAAGCGGAATCAAGTTCACAATACCAGTTTTTCATGAAGACCAAAAAATTTGCCCTGAAAGTTGTGGCATTCAAATAATAGCCCCAGGAAATGATAGTATAGTTCGTCTGTCACGCTTCTGAACTATCCCTAAATACAATAAGACAATAAGACATGAGATCTTATGTTGCTAAAATTCAACTCAAGTCGTGCTAGCCATTCTGCGAGTTATCATGGGAAGCGCAGTGTTCGAAATGCTAAAAATTTCCAAGTACGAATCGGGAGTAGTCGGCGCACGACGCCGTCTCCTGTTCACACTCAAATTGCAGCCGTTTTGTACGCTTGCGTCCCCGTCTACGCCCGTCTACGGTATGAAAAGTTGGATCGATCCAACTCTTCCCGTCGCTTCCCGATCTGTACGGTAGTACGGTTGCGTTCCCGTTCCTGGTGTTCACATTGGACGGCGTCAGACCGTCCCGTCGCTTCCCGTCGATCCTTACGTCGCGTCCCGTCGCGCCCCGTCGAATGTGAACTAGGCTTTACAGTATGGCATCCATGGGTTTTCACCTGTAAAGTGATTCAAACTACTGTCGTGGACATGGAAATCTAGTCGAATAACCCGGGCCGGCGCCTTCAGTGCGTACAGAACTTTGCATGCGGTGCACATGTTGATCCGATGCGACCAGCACGCTACAGTGCATAAATGAATGTGTGTAGATGTACCATATGCTTACTCACGGCTGCATGGCCAGCGCCCTGGGGCCGCTAGACGTGCGACCGGATTTCCATGCCCACGACAGAACCTTGGCTGCTCTATCCTGAAAATTATTATTTTTGCACTTCTTGTACACTTGCTTTGCGTACTGGTACAATTCACCCATCCCCCGGCCCCACTATCAGCTGAAAGTCTGAAAAATACTCACCATGACAATCCTCTCTCTGACCTGTGTTGCTATTACCCACTGCAGTTGTGACCTGTGCACGACCAGCTAATCCAGCCAACGGAGTCTATAGCACGGGCTCCTTTACTGCTGTACAAAACACCCTGACATTAACTTGTAGTACTGGCTACACCCTTGCCGGTTCTGCTACGGCAACTTGCGGAGCAGGTGGCTTAGTGACTGGTGATGATGGTGTCTGCAACGGTAAGTTCCCGGTGTGTTTGTCAAAGTCTACTTTGTAATTTCGTGGCTGCTATGGTAGCTCCTGCTTTTCATGTCGACTTGACTCGACTCTTGACCGACTCACAGCTGGCATCCAAAGTACACGAGAAGCTTGGACTTCACAGGGAATCTCAAAGGATTAGGAAATGAGGCTACCTTCCCACTGCACTTTTCTCTCTCCAAAACCTGCGATAGCTATAAATACGAAAGAAAGAGAAATCACCTGTTCCACCACCGGGACTCATGCCAGAGGCTTTGCTATTTGCGAGTAACTGAGTTAAACCTAGTTCACATTCGACGCAACGCCGACGGTACGGGACGTAAGGGCTTGCCGGGAGGGCTGGGGTGAGCTGTAAAATCCTGTACGATTCGTACGACACGACATGCAGCAGTCGTTGCGACGTTCAACGTCGAACGGCGCGAGTCATAAGGCACGGTCCGTGACGGGGTGACTTTCGGACCTAATTTCTCGTTTTTCGGGACTTCTTTTCAATTATTTCTCCTTGAAAGAAGCGGAATCAAGTTCACAATACCAGTTTTTCATGAAGACCAGTTTTTCATGAAGACCAAAAAATTAGCCCTGAAAGTTGTGGCATTCAAATAATAGCCCCAGGAAATGATAGTATAGTTCGTCTGTCACGCTTCTGAACTATCCCTAAATACAATAAGACAATAAGACATGAGATCTTATGTTGCTAAAATTCAACTCAAGTCGTGCTAGCCATTCTGCGAGTTATCATGGGAAGCGCAGTGTTCGAAATGCTAAAAATTTCCAAGTACGAATCGGGAGTAGTCGGCGCACGACGCCGTCTCCTGTTCACACTCAAATTGCAGCCGTTTTGTACGCTTGCGTCCCCGTCTACGCCCGTCTACGGTATGAAAAGTTGGATCGATCCAACTCTTCCCGTCGCTTCCCGATCTGTACGGTAGTACGGTTGCGTTCCCGTTCCTGGTGTTCACATTGGACGGCGTCAGACCGTCCCGTCGCTTCCCGTCGATCCTTACGTCGCGTCCCGTCGCGCCCCGTCGAATGTGAACTAGGCTTTACAGTATGGCATCCATGGGTTTTCACCTGTAAAGTGATTCAAACTACTGTCGTGGACATGGAAATCTAGTCGAATGACCCGGGCCGGCGCCTTCAGTGCGTACAGAACTTTGCATGCGGTGCACATGTTGATCCGATGCGACCAGCACGCTACAGTGCATAAATGAATGTGTGTAGATGTACCATATGCTTACTCACGGCTGCATGGCCAGCGCCCTGGGGCCGCTAGACGTGCGACCGGATTTCCATGCCCACGACAGAACCTTGGCTGCTCTATCCTGAAAATTATTATTTTTGCACTTCTTGTACACTTGCTTTGCGTACTGGTACAATTCACCCATCCCCCGGCCCCACTATCAGCTGAAAGTCTGAAAAATACTCACCATGACAATCCTCTCTCTGACCTGTGTTGCTATTACCCACTGCAGTTGTGACCTGTGCACGACCAGCTAATCCAGCCAACGGAGTCTATAGCACGGGCTCCTTTACTGCTGTACAAAACACCCTGACATTAACTTGTAGTACTGGCTACACCCTTGCCGGTTCTGCTACGGCAACTTGCGGAGCAGGTGGCTCAGTGACTGGTGATGATGGTGTCTGCAACGGTAAGTTCCCGGTGTGTTTGTCAAAGTCTACTTTGTAATTTCGTGGCTGCTATGGTAGCTCCTGCTTTTCATGTCGACTTGACTCGACTCTTGACCGACTCACAGCTGGCATCCAAAGTACACGAGAAGCTTGGACTTCACAGGGAATCTCAAAGGATTAGGAAATGAGGCTACCTTCCCACTGCACTTTTCTCTCTCCAAAACCTGCGATAGCTATAAATACGAAAGAAAGAGAAATCACCTGTTCCACCACCGGGACTCATGCCAGAGGCTTTGCTATTTGCGAGTAACTGAGTTAAACCTAGTTCACATTCGACGCAACGCCGACGGTACGGGACGTAAGGGCTTGCCGGGAGGGCTGGGGTGAGCTGTAAAATCCTGTACGATTCGTACGACACGACATGCAGCAGTCGTTACTACGTTCAACGTCGAACGGCGCGAGTCATAAGGCACGGTCCGTGACGGGGTGACTTTCGGACCTAATTTCTCGTTTTTCGGGACTTCTTTTCAATTATTTCTCCTTGAAAGAAGCGGAATCAAGTTCACAATACCAGTTTTTCATGAAGACCAGTTTTTCATGAAGACCAAAAAATTAGCCCTGAAAGTTGTGGCATTCAAATAATAGCCCCAGGAAATGATAGTATAGTTCGTCTGTCACGCTTCTGAACTATCCCTAAATACAATAAGACAATAAGACATGAGATCTTATGTTGCTAAAATTCAACTCAAGTCGTGCTAGCCATTCTGCGAGTTATCATGGGAAGCGCAGTGTTCGAAATGCTAAAAATTTCCAAGTACGAATCGGGAGTAGTCGGCGCACGACGCCGTCTCCTGTTCACACTCAAATTGCAGCCGTTTTGTACGCTTGCGTCCCCGTCTACGCCCGTCTACGGTATGAAAAGTTGGATCGATCCAACTCTTCCCGTCGCTTCCCGATCTGTACGGTAGTACGGTTGCGTTCCCGTTCCTGGTGTTCACATTGGACGGCGTCAGACCGTCCCGTCGCTTCCCGTCGATCCTTACGTCGCGTCCCGTCGCGCCCCGTCGAATGTGAACTAGGCTTTACAGTATGGCATCCATGGATTTTCACCTGTAAAGTGATTCAAACTACTGTCGTGGACATGGAAATCTAGTCGAATGACCCGGGCCGGCGCCTTCAGTGCGTACAGAACTTTGCATGCGGTGCACATGTTGATCCGATGCGACCAGCACGCTACAGTGCATAAATGAATGTGTGTAGATGTACCATATGCTTACTCACGGCTGCATGGCCAGCGCCCTGGGGTCGCTAGACGTGCGACCGGATTTCCATGCCCACGACAGAACCTTGGCTGCTCTATCCTGAAAATTATTATTTTTGCACTTCTTGTACACTTGCTTTGCGTACTGGTACAATTCACCCATCCCCCGGCCCCACTATCAGCTGAAAGTCTGAAAAATACTCACCATGACAATCCTCTCTCTGACCTGTGTTGCTATTACCCACTGCAGTTGTGACCTGTGCACGACCAGCTAATCCAGCCAACGGAGTCTATAGCACGGGCTCCTTTACTGCTGTACAAAACACCCTGACATTAACTTGTACTATTGGTTACAACCTTACCGGTTCTGCTACGGCAACTTGCAATGCAAATGGCTCAGTGACTGGTGATGATGGTGTCTGCGACCGTAAGTTCCCGGTGTGTTTGTCAAAGTCTACTTTGTAGTTTGGTGGCAGCTATGGTGAGCTTCATGGCCATGTAATTCGAATCTGTATATAATGCTTGTGCGATCCGCATAGAAGGTTGCGACTTTTTCTGTTTATCATAATTTTTCTGTCGTTCCCTATTAGGCCACACCAAGTTATTTCTATGTTTCGCGTCACCCGCCCGCGTACCTTTTCAAATCCTTGCCAAGAAAAAAAAGAACCTAGACGAGCCAATCGATGGCTGTTCTGGCGAACATTCTCTAGCCAGTACGGCAGATCAGAGGTTATCAGCTTCTCGATAATCTTGCATTCCAGGCGATGGTACGTAGAAGGTGCGAGAGATGAAAATTTCTATTTTTCCAAGCCGTGCGGTAGGCCTAGGGCCTGCTCACCAAGAGAGGAGAGATTCCAGGTGTCAAGGACTTCGAGATTTTCCACGATTGTGATGGAGCGGGATCCCACTCGACTCATGTCAAAATGCAGAAGGAGCCATCCATGAAATCTCTGTATCGCTCCAGCCCAGTCTGCCAGCTGTCCTGTGACGACTTGTTGTCGTTTTGGATAGAAGTGACAGTTTAGTAGTGGTAGTAGTGGTATTTTACGACTCCCTGGTAGTGGTATTCTGTGTGCAACATGGCTCAGTACACATAGAATGGAGTTTTGTTTTTTCTTCTGTTTTTCTTTTTTTTCCGCCCGCCCGCGTGCCCTTTCCAGAAAATATCCGACGCGAAACATAGAATTAACTTGGTGTGGCCTTATAGTATTTCCCGCTTTTCATGTAGACTTGACTCGACTCTTGACTGACTCACGGCTGCCATCCAAAGTACACGAGAAGCTTGGACTTCACAGGGAATCTCAAAGGATTAGGAAATGAGGCTACCTTCCCACTGCACTTTTCTCTCTCCAAAACTTGCGATAGCTACAAATACAAGAGAAAGAGAAATCACCTGTTCCACCACCAGGACTCATGCCAGAGGCTTTGCTATTTGCGAGTAACTGAGTTACAGTATGATACCCATGGGTTTTCACCTATAAGTAACTGAGTTACAGTATGATACCCATGGGTTTTCCCCTATAAGTAACTGAGTTACAGTATGATACCCATGGGTTTTCCCCTACAAGTAACTGAGTTACAGTATGATACCCATGGGTTTTCCCCTACAAGTAACTGAGTTACAGTATGATACCCATGGGTTTTCCCCTATAAAGTATAAAGTGGTTCCAACTACCTTAGCTGCTCCATCCTGATAATTCATCTTTGTACTTGGTCCGCGGCATCAATATTACCGCTTATCTTTCAGCTTGGTTTTTATGTCGCCAATGCTCACTTGCCACCCCATTTCATCCCATTTTTGGCTAGCAAGTTAGTTCACTAGTACCTGAAAGGCCTAGCCAGATTTCGAGTGGATCTCGAGAGCGACGGGTGGGTCATTATGACTGATACCACGCCAAATCAAAATAGAACATCTTGTCACAATGCACAGGCAAGAGCCACGCGACGCACAAGAAAATAATCGGGTACGAGGTGATTTGGCTTTTTTTAAACATGGTTGTAAAATGACGTTTTTTCAGCCACTTCTAGGCAAGCTACGTCCAAATGAATTGTTGCAAGTGGAAGTGCTATCCTTCATGCCCGTTGTCTCAAAAAATGGGAATGATCCCACTTTGGAAAGTGTCTTGAATCATGTCCTACAGTCAGTTTCGCCTATAGCGTTGGTGTTTGATTTTGAGCATGTTATCACTATAAGCAATATAATACTGCATGCAGTGTATGCGAGTGGGGTGTCAAACGACTCAGCGCGCCGTGCACATACGCACTACATACATGTATAATGTCATGTAGCTGGCTGTAGCTCCTGACACACAAAATCAGTATTTCCTCATGATGGAGGCATATTTTGGCAACTAACGGTGTTACTTGTACGAGCAAAACTCACCAGACAACACTCACTGGACAAGTTCTTCACGAAGAAGTAACACCCTGTTCTCCTCTGACATCGCTTGATTTTACATCAATCACTATAACCGATGCAAAAATATTGAAATATGAATTTGATCACTATAGGCGATATATTACTATAGACGATTATTACTATACGCGATAACTGTGTATATTTAGTTATGGCAAATGAAAATGAATTTGAGAAAATGATCACTATATCCGGTATATTACTATAGCCGCCAACCTTATCGGCGATACGGACTGTACTTTCATAGTATTCTCAGGATTCAAATAATTGGTATGTCATTTTTTAACAAATTTGTAAAATGGCATCACAAACTGGGATATTTGGTCATCAATGTTCTGAAGTTGATAGATATCACTTCAAGGATTGCTATGTGGATGAAAATTAATCTGTCAACTGCATTTTATGCTGCGAAAGCCGTGTTTTTGTATTTGTAACTAGTGGCTGTGTCATACGGTAGAATTGGATAGGCAGCATAGCATCGCAGCCATGTTTTCGTTCTCACAGAGTGTATTCCGTGACCTACTGTTCTTCATTATTGTCTTTAGTGATGGCAAGACGGCCTGACGTCGTCTAAAGGCCGTGCGGAAGCAATTCACTGCCCTCCTCGTCCATTCAGGGGCTTATTTTACACATTTACGCTAAAATTAATGGCAAAGCACCCACCACTAGTCACACCGACGTGGCAGGGAGAATTAAATTATATGCACCAAATGTTCTGGTCAATGTTGATCTACGATAAACTGGCTCTCATTTGCCACCACCCATATTTCGATACAGCCATCCGGAGCAGAGAAACAGCCAGAAGAAAAGCAAAATTTACACATTTGTTAGAAAAATGCTTAAAAAAAGTACTTGGAATCAGTTCCATTTTGCAAAATCGCCGAGATCGCTTACTGTGAAGTGAGAAACTTTCGCTATTTTCGTGACCATCACACATTCGCGAATATAAATCGCTGCAAACCTCTCTGAACATTGATTGTAGACAGTACAAGATCCGACTGAAGAGATAGAATCGCAAAAGTTTCTCATCGTGAACCAGCTCAATTTATGAAAACGCTAAATTTCCGAAAGTCTGTCGCTTTACAGTACCTCGGGGATCGCTCGCCAAGCCAAGATCGCAGTTCCCTCACCTCCAGCTCAACGCTTGGTGTATCCAGAGCATCGTGGAGATTTACAAGTACTGTACGCGTCATCGTTCAACATACAATATTGCATAGAACGGCGACTGATATGAAGCACACAGGTAGCCATGCTGCCGACGCGACGTCCTGTAGAGAAGTTGGCCGTCATGATCAACTTCCTTTAGGCAGCGGAGAAGAAGAGAGATGAGCTTGCGAAAGCGAGAGATTCGATCCCGAGCAAAACTATTTATCACCAGCGCCGAGAGCAGTGACGAGGAGGACCAAAAAAAGGATTAACCCTTCCTTGGACAATCCATTCCTCATGGCTAGTTGTCCCCTTCCTTGCACAATCCATTCCTCATGGCTAGTTGTCATTCTATACCTTACCCTCCATTGTACCAAGTTTTATCACCTCAAGTTTGCGCGTTGACCAAGTCTAAGTTCAATTTGTCGAAAGATAAGCGGCAATATTGATGACACGGACCAAGTACACTTCTTGTACACTTGCTTTGCGTACTGGCAATTCACCCATCCCCTGGTCCCACCATCAGCAAGAGTATATAAGCCCCTACAACTCACATCACGTGGTGTAGTGGCGCAGTTGTACATTTCCAGGCCGTTTTTAGCGAGCGGCAGAGTAATAAAAAAGCACTCTCTGACAGAAACTCACTGCGCGTATGCAAATCTCCAGCATGATCATGGCAGATGTTTGGATTGCGCGCATGCTTCCATTTGTTTGTACGTAGTACGAATGTACCTGAGACACGTGATGTGAGTTTTCGCCGTCGGAGACCCCATATGCAGAGTTGCACACTCTTGGGAGGTTATATAGTCTTGGTATCAGCTGAAAGTCTGAAAAATACTCACCATGACAATCCTCTCTCTGACCTGTGTTGCTATTACCCACTGCAGTTGTGACCTGTGCACGACCAGCTAATCCAGCCAACGGAGTCTATAGCACGGGCTCCTTTACCGCTGTACAAAACACCCTGACATTAACTTGTAGTACTGGCTACACCCTTGCCGGTTCTGCTACGGCAACTTGCGGAGCAGGTGGCTTAGTGACTGGTGATGATGGTGTCTGCAACGGTAAGTTCCCGGTGTGTTTGTCAAAGTCTACTTTGTAATTTCGTGGCTGCTATGGTAGCTCCTGCTTTTCATGTCGACTTGACTCGACTCTTGACCGACTCACGGCTGCCATCCAAAGTACACGAGAAGCTTGGACTTCACAGGGAATCTCAAAGGATTAGGAAATAAGGTTACCTTCCCACTGCACTTTTCTCTCTCCTGTAAACTGGTTCAAACTACTGTCGTGGACATGGAAATCTAGTCGAATGATGGTTTTTTCTTTCTTTCATATCTGCAAATGTTGAGTTTTGGAGAGAAAGAGCAGTACCGTAAAGTACCGTTGATCCGCCCCTCACGCCATGTCGCTTCCCAGCTGGGTTTTCGGCAGGGGGCGGGAATTAGATCAAGGCTGTCAAGTGCAGTACGATGTACAACAACTTGAAGGATCAGACTCAATGTGCTGGATTGTGGACATTTTCATCCTGGATTGGCAAGTATTGTGTACAGCAGTGCAAGCGTCGGTTCAACGTCGTATCACGTTGTATACGCCGAAGTCGCTTCACAGGTAGAAAATCGGCCGGGGGCGGGAATTAGAGAGGGGACGGATCAACGGTACTTTACGGTAGTCTAGGTTGCTGGGTTTCCCTACAAACAGCTGAGCTTGAGTAGGTTTGTGATATTTGTACTGCAGGAGCACTACTTTTTGTAGCAAGGGTACATCGACAAAGAGTGTCCGACTCCGCTTGGTTTCCTCCCGGCGGAACTTTTGTTGACGTGAACTTTTGTGGATCATGAGTCATACCGAACGAAGTATGCATGAGTCTGTAGCCGCGTGAATTCGGCAGAGTTTCACTTAACTTGTACTACGAGTACGATAAAACTCTACAGTGGCAGGAGAAAAAGTTAAGTTTTCATTTTTGAAGCGACGAAGATCCGCGCGCCCCGCATGTTTTGTGGATGCACATTCTTTGTACGACATCATGCTTTCTGAAATGGGTGACGTCCAGGAAAATCCGCCGTGGACCAGAGTAGCTGCAGAGTTGCGGACACTCTTGGTTGTAGAGCTCCCGCAGTACAAATGTCTTTAGCCTACTCAAGCTCACCGATCTTCTTAGCGTAGATCGAACGCATGTGCAGTTCACTGGCTACAAATATCGCGTTTGCCTTCGGAGAAAGTATCTTCGACTGGCGCTGAAGATTGGCGAGGTTTGTAATTTTGACTTGATTTCTGTGCTGTCATGTCCTCTCAGAAACTCGAGACAAGTAGAGCTGATGATTGCTTCATTTTTGAGTAGAAGTAACGAGAACAAAGAATCAACTCTCCTCAGATCCTCAGTGCCAGAGGCAGAACGCTGCAGTTCCACAACGCTCATTTCATGATAATGGGAACAATTATCTTGTGCAGTGCACACCAACATTTTGGCCATCCCTACTCCGGGGCCAATCCGTCTAGCAAGCAAGCATCCTCGACAATTACGATGTGGACAACACTGCGCACTAGTAAAAGGCTCCTCGAACAAATTTACTCCAATTTGCCACTCCATTTCAAGAATTATGGTCCGGTTCCACTGCGTCTCCGTTGCTGTGCGGCAAGTCCCAAACTTGCGGCTTGCAGCCGAGCAGCACAGTTCCATTCGCAATACCGCGATTGTGCTTGACGTATTACCTGCCCGCATGCGCGTGCGCGCCCGCGGAACTGAAAAATTCCTCGTGTCCTGGCCTGCGCAACAAAATTAATTTTTAATTTTAATTAAAATTCCCGCGCACCTTTCAATCAATTCCAAGATGCAATTTTAGCTCCAGATGGGAGGAAGAAGAACATTGTAGAAAACAATAGAACTGAAGCCCAAACTCTCGGTGAGCAGTAGAAGTTTTCCTGAAAATGTTTTACATCCTGGAAAACTTTGAATAGCCATGGAGCACCGGCATGGCTTGTTGATTTTAAGACTATTTTGAGACTTGGAACAGAGCAGTATCTCAAATTTGATGGAATTGTTGCCTGTCAACGGTGTTGGCAAGCTGGCCAGGTGACAGGTTATGTATGAGCATGCATTGGTTTTGCACGGCTCGCGCGCAGAAACTAAGTTGCTGCGATTCAAGTGCACATAAGTGCACTATCCAGGAATTTGTGTGTGCATGATGAGAGTGGGGTCCAACCCTTAAGCCCACAGTATGTATTGTATCCATTTTGATTGCGGCAGGGTTGTATTTTCAGGGAGGACAGTCACACAAGAGGGTTTTTTGATCTATGCAGGAAAGACGTGTGGTAACTATGCCTGAAAGTACCTGTCTACACCCACACACTGGAACTAACTGGGAAAAGAAAGGTGAAGGCAAGAAAGGTGAAGGCAATCCTGAAAGGAAAAGTAGCCTATTGGTGTTAGGAAAGTCTACAAAGGTTGCAAAACCTTGCTGAAAATTGTGTCTCATTGCTTGTGTATGCATTTTGTCGTTTGAGATGGTCTACACGTGCTTTTCTATTTGTTGTACTTCTCCAGTCATCATCCCAATCGAGAGTGCCCCGGTGCTCCAATCTGTGATGGCCAGGACAGCCACTATAGAAATTCCAGCTGTGAATGCTCTCTACCCGTGGACTCCCACTAGATATGTGTGAGTAGCGCATTGTTGCTCTTCTACAGCTGGGTAATAGTCTAGCCTCGCTGTTCTGCTACTAAAGAGCGTTTTATTGAACGCTTGTACGAAGCAATGATGATATCAATGCAGAAAGAGAAAAGAATTCGAAAGGAGAATAGCAAAATTGATTTAAATTTGTGAATTGCAACAACAATCTCCGCTGTTCTGCTGCTCTTTTGATCAGAGAGGTGCTTGTCGTTCCACCACGTGCCGATTGCATGCAGCGCCATGCACCTGTACCATGATCCGATCACTATTGGAAAGCCTCCTTGAGATCAGTGTTTACCAGTAAGGCATTGCAGATGCCAGCCTTGTGGCAACTCCAGAAGACTCACTGTGCTGACTCACTGTGCTGACTCACTGTGCTGCATTTGCTCTGTACTTAGACAGGTGTTTACAGATTTATCCAAATACTACAAATAGCGGAGTTATCTGCAGATTGTGCTAGAAATAGTGATGTCTGCCTATGGGTGTCCTGGTTGACTTTGTGTCAGGATGTGCTGGTTGACTCTGTGTCAGGGTATGCTGGTTGACTTTGTGTGTTCCTCCAGGATAAATTTGCTCAGAATTGAAACAAGTAATGTCACTTTGAGCACCCCCATGGAAACCACGGTGGATGTGACGAATCCTGACAGGTCAACTGTCGTCACAAAGGTGCTACGTAACTTGAGTCCCGCATCTCACTACAGCATCACAGTACTGGTTGATAACTCCACGTCCTTGAGCCAGAGAAGCCCTGTGCTCAACGTGTCCACTCTCCCTGAAGGTGCAGTTCATCCCTCTTCTTTATTCTTCTTTAATTTTAATTTTAATTGATCACCGTAAATCCTTTTCTTAGCATAAGTATTCTACTGTATCATTTGATAGTGCATGGTGAAACGTCAGTCTAAACTCTAAAGTAAATATTCACCGGATTGAGGGAATTGAAATGGGTTAAGTTGAAAAATGACCTTGGCCACCAGGACTTGAACCAGAGGCCTTCGCTGTAAGCCAATGATCTAACCACTACGCTACGGTGTAGTCGTCATCCAAGCAGAGTCCATTGAACATTATTATTGCTTGGATAGGATATGATCTACAGTTTTAATCAGGACCAGAGTTGCAACGAATAATATTCGAATAATGGAATACAGTCGTCCCTCTCTAATCCGGCACTTGTTTATCCGGAACCCTTGCCAACCGGCGCACTTTCTGACGAAACCGATTTTTTTCGTTCAATTCCTACATCTTAATCCGGCACTTGAATTCCGCCTCCGGCAGTGACTTTTTGAAACGAATCGCTCAAACTGCACGTAGTTTGATTTCATAATCCGGCAGTCGTAAATCGCGTACCGCACAGGTGCACTCCAGGCTAGGCCAGTCTGGTCAATGTTGTCGAGGAGACAACGGCAGTCAACCATACTTTTCTTATTTCACTATTTTTAGCAAGGAGTAGTGTCCTGCCAATTTTCAGGTGTGTGTGTGTGTGTGTGTGTGTGTGTGTGTGTGTGCGTGTGTGTGCAAGAGTACATGTGAACATGTTCTCTGTTTTACTTTATCACTGTGTATATTCCCGGAGAACAATTGAGAATATAAAGCCGTGCACCAAATACTTGGGTCGACACGGAAAAACCCTGCGTTTTGACGTACATAATTATGATACATGCATGCAATTGCGTAGGGCCGGGTCAGAGGGCAGGATTTCTTAATCCAGCACCCTCGTTAATCCAGCAGAAAACGCCGTAGCAAAAGGTGCCGGATTAGAGAGGGATGACTGTATCTTCGATTTTTCGAGCTGCAACGAATATTCGAACATGCGAGTCAGAAGTGGAATTTTTGAAATGCTGCACTTTGTGTACAACTTTCAGTGCAAGGCTCAATCCGCTCATCGCAGCACGCTCGCTGTGTTCTTGCATCGTAGAATGTGCAACAGTCACTGCAACTGGGCATCAAACGACATCGTCAACGTATTGTGCTTGCACCTGCGCAAGAAATACTGGTTCTTCTTCGTAGTTCGCAGCAGTTCCTGGTTAGTTTCGAGTCACTAAAAAATCGTGATTTCGGATCGTAAATCTAGCTCCGTGTGGGAGAGTTTTGAGAGACGTGAGACTTTTGTTGTATCCAACGCAAACCCACAAAATATTTCATCCTGCGCATGGAGCGCGAGGATGTCGTCTTCTTCCGCTCCGCAGTACATTAGGCTCTTCCTTCGATACATCGATGACAATCCGTTTTAGGCAACTCAGCGCAACATCGAATACAAACTCAGACAAATAAACTTACGTGGAACAAAGATTTGCATCCAGAACAGTCCAGTCTACTGAAGAGAACAAGAACAGCAACTCGCATCGCACTCCACTTCGTATTTTTTTTCCCGCGGAATTCAAATCGCGATTTTCTCGACTTTTTCCACGAATGCTGTGGTCATGTTTTAGCACGCTCTGGCTCAAATATACAAGGAAGTATAGTGTGCTGAAATGGGCTCGTCTGCATGGGTAGAATAGTAGAATTTTCGTTCTTTCGTACTGTGCATATTCGTTAGAATATTCGTTCGTGATTTTGCTATTCGTTGCAACACTGATCAGGACCCTTGGTGTTGCTATGCCCGTCATGTGACCTTGGGTATACGGTAGCTAAGCTATAACAGTACAGCTTTTTGCTTCCCTTGGAGGTTTGTTATTCAAGTATATTGCCACTGCATGAACCGTGTTGCTTTGCGAATTAGCAGTTATACTGTCACTGTGTGTACCGTGTTGCCTAACTTGCTTGTTTGGTTTGGTGCTGCTTTCGTTACAGCATCTGGTGCACCAGACTCTCCGGCGGTAGATGCGCAGATGGCTACGTCCTTCCGAGTGTCTTTCCCACAGCTAGATTTGTCTCTTCATCATGGGCAGTTGACTGGTTATCAGTAAGTGCTGACACACCAGTATTTTGTGTGCTTTTTGTTTCCGAAGGAAGTGGGACTTAGCACGAAACGAATCCCATACAATATTATAAGTCAGTGAAAGCCGGCTTTCGGCACGCGAAAGTTACGAAACTGCCATTCGCAGACTTTTCAACGAGTACATCAAGAAATGGCAATTTACCACACACCTCTAACTCAGATGTAATTTTCAAAGACCGATGAAGACCATTCAAAACGTCCCAAAAAAAAGCAAGAGCCTGTTCCTTTGACAAACAAATTCGGTCAGCTATCATCAGCAAAGCCATAAAGCACGCGAGGCCACTTCGAGGCAGGAATAAGCAATTCACATTATCCTTCCAAAATAGTCGCCGGGAATACCATGAAATTGTTTGTTTGCCAGCGTTTTGGTTGTGTGACCGTATAAGGCTGTGATATGTCCCTGCTCTTTCCCTCTTTCCTCTGCCTCTATATCCACCACCACGATTTAGATCATTTACAATACTTTCTCACAATTCGTAAGGATCTATCACCTATTGCACTTGTATTCATGGTTGGCATTCCTTATTGCAGCCTTGCCTGTAATTCCTCTGACGAGAAGGCTCTGAAAACGTTCAGCAAAGCACACATTAGAATAACATCATGGTCCTTGTTGCTGATGTGTCTCTTGCTCTATTCATTGCAATAATTTACTCAACTACAATGACAGGGCAAAGGAACATGCTGACAAGACAACGGGTTTGCATTAGAGAACTTTGGACAAGTCACTGCCTACTTGCTGGGAGTAAAATGCATGTGAATTCGTAGGCCCCTTGTTGTTTGCCGAAAAGTGACTGCAGTGCATTGTTTTTACTGGTCGGTTTGTATGGTTGTGTTGGCACGTCCAGGATTGAATACACGGCAGTGCAACGGAGCGGAGTGACACTGCCCTCTGCAGTAAATCTGACTGAAGACGTAGGGATTCCCGTTGTGTCGACCGCCTCAGTGTCGGCTGTTGTCAGCACGAGCGTCACTCCAGCCACACGCTACACTGTGAGAGTACGTGCAGTCAATTCGGTCGGTGCTGGTATCCTGAGCCAGCTGACTATTGTCACTACTCTGGAGAGTGGTAAGTGCATGTACATACCGGTATACTCATATACACACGTATGTAGGTTTGGGTTCGAATCCCACTTCTGACACCAATGTAGCATCTGTGACGGGGATGTGGCTGTAACCTGATTACAAGGACTTACTCCAGCGGGTATCTCACGAACAGAGTACTAGCGTGAGGACAAGTTACCTTCTTTTGCAGTAAACTCTACTGTTAACACACACACACACACACACACACACACACACACACACACACACACACACACACACACACACACATGCCCACACACGCACGAACACACACACACACACACACACACACACACACACACACACACACACACACACACACACATGCATGCACGCACACATACACACACATACACACACACACACACACACACACACACACACACACATGCCCACACACGCACGAACACACACACACACACACACACACACACACACACACACACACACACACACACACACACATGCATGCACGCACACATACACACATACACACACACACACACACACACACACACACACACACACACACACACACACACACATCCTGATCCTGATACTGATCCTGATAATTCAAATATATGGCTTTTAGAAAAGGAAACAAGGAAAACGGTGGGGTACACTAGGCTGACAAGGAGTACTGAGACTTTCCACGGCAAGACTTGTTTGTTTCCTTTTTAAAATATTTTCCTTGGCTCACCATCCGAGTACTTGTATGGCTTAAAATTAGAAGTTTCTTTCAGGACCGACTTCAATCAGTAAGAACCCAACAAAACATTGTCTGATAATCATAATTCAAACCTTGAACTGTGCATGTAATAGAAGTCTCAGGAAATGCAAGTGTATAGAGAATGCGCGTGTTTCCTGCTGATAGTTTAAAGGTAGCTAGACATATTTCGACGTTCACTGTACACTGTCCTGGCCAGTTTATTGTCTGACGAATCTGTGTCTATGGTACATAGCGCAAGTCTGCATGACGAATGCGAGCATTTTGGCATACATGGGTTGTGAGAATGTCTGGATATTTGGAGGTTTCTTCCCGGCATTTTGGGGTGTGAGTATCAGGATTCTACCTGTAGTGGCCGAGAGACCAGCATTACATTGTAGGGCTGCTGCACAGCCCAGCCTCCAGAGTAGGTGCAGTGAACAGTGAACAGTTTTTGGCTGTGTTGGTCAAGAAGTCAGAGTTTATGGTCATTGTCAATCCATTCGTTTGGTTTCCGTGTGCGTGCGCGCGCGCGCGTGTGTGTGTGTGTTGGTGGCATTTTGGTGTTGTTTAGTTCCAGGCAAACCGCAGAAACCCACACAGGATGCTATAACAACTAGAAGCATACTGCTTAACATTCCCGCTCTGGACTTGGGTGATCGCCATGGCATGATTACAAAATACAGGTACTAACGTCATGGTCGTAACCACCTTGATCATTCATATATTTACCCAATGCTGTAGACAGTAAGCTGTTTCGGCCATATACTGATATATGCGTCATCAGTACAGCTACGAGCTTTAAGTAAGCCGAGCTACCGACCATGGTGCAAAGGAGGCATCACAGACATGATGATAGCTCATTGCTCTAGCACCAGAGTGCTCAAACTACGAAAAGTAGCGAGCGTTGCTCATTCATATATTCAAGAATTTCTTTTTGCTCCGTTCGTTGCCACCAAGAGTACACAAAGTGGAGTGTGCAACTCCGGGAGAATGTGCCCACTGGGAAAACTGTTTTGTTGTTGTTCTGGTCATAGTTACTAGTATTCACCTTCGCTAATATCTCACACCGGTGTCGATTGTCATTTTACCGTGCCCCCGCAGTAATGCCGGTTGCGCATTGCCGCTTTATAGCGTACAAAAGGTCACAAGGCATGACGAGATATTTTAAGATGATGGCCTAAACGAAAAAAAATATTGCAGTGGAAGTAGGCTTGTGCTGCATAGATGCGCATTTGCACACTCTGGTGATGTGTACCATCAGTACAACCTTTAGTATCTTGAAAAGGGAACTCTTACCAAATCGTTTTGCGTTATTTTGTAGTTTTTAGGCTGTTGATCACGATGGTAAGCTCCGTTTTCTTCTGAAGCGACTTAACCCTTTAAGAGCCGCCCCATACTTGAATGCGTCGTAAACGACGCATTCAATTGCAAAACTTCAAAAGATCGTAACTCAGTCCAATCTCGCTCAAATCCAGTGATCGAAATATCCAGGGCGAAGAGAAAACTCTCACCTGTCGGGAGAAATAGTCCGCGAAGCACTGCGAGCCACGGTTCTGGAGATAAATCACTCGTAAGTTGAGCTGCGATCGCGGCAATTTCAAAAGCGCGCAGTGCGACTTTAGTATTGAGAATTTTGAGACTTTTCGCCACGCTGGTTTACTCGAATTTGCACGGGTTTCACTGTTGATATTGTCAAGAGTACACAGCGAAAAAATTGGAACTCCACGATCGAGTAAAATGAAATATCTGGAGCGGGACGCAATTGGACGCATTTGGGGCATTTTTCGTACTGTCGCTGCGATCTAGCGCTGGCTAGACGGTGTGCTGGCTATCATGATCGACCTCATTCTCTTCCTCTCGCGGAGACCTTTCCAGGAAGCCCTAGATTGTGAGGATTGAGTGAGTAGAACTGAAGCTATGATCCAAGGAACACGAAAAAATGCAGAATTTTGAAAATTTCCTGTGGCTCTTAAAGGGTTAAAGTAGGTAAAACTAAAAAGTCCAAGTGTACGTGTCGAAAATCGATGTTTTGTTTTGGCACGGGGAATCAATAGTGGGGAGAATATACAATTGAATGGGGGAGGGGAGTGTTGGCAGAATCTTGTCAGGAAAATGCGAAGACAAAGTGTTAGATCTACTAGTTAAATCAGTTGAGAGACATGTATGATGTAATGTAGTGATTGACACATTCACTCATAATAACATCACAAGTTGTCTGCCACACTAGCTGTTCTTTTTCATGGCTGGTGTTTAAACGAGAGAGCTTGGAAGCTCAGGGCCCTACGCTATGCTTTTTTGCCTTGATGACCTAGACAAAAAAGCATAGGGATGTTATAAATTCTTATAAGTTTCTACTTTCTGTTTTTAGACATAACCTGGGATTCGAACCCGCACTATCGCCCTGCATGCATCCCCCGATACACTTCGCATACATACCGTATTTTCCGGGGTATAAGCCGCACTTTTTTCGCTAAAAATCGGACCAAAATCGCCCCTGCGGCTTATACACCGAATATGCTTGCGCGAATGAATGCTTAGCATACATCAGTATGCATGCTGATGTCATGTGACATGTCATTCGACTCAGCTTCGCGCCTGTGTTGCTGATCAACATCAATGGCAGCGAGACTGAAAATAGTGCAGATGATATGGAGCGATCTGTAGTCAACACAGCAATACACCAACATCTCTGCAGCAACCTGTGGTGCACTAACACTTCATAATCTGATCTAACATGGTATTTAGCTCCATAACCCTAATAAATTTGTAGAAAGGCCATTTGTCAATGAGTGTAAAAAATCTTGGTTTGTGGGTGCGGCTTATACTCCGAATACCAACTTTTAGTCCATATTTTGCCTCAAAAAGGGGGGGGGGTGCGGCTTATACCCCGGTGCGGCTTATACCCCGGAAAATACGGTACTAATTCTTCCAAGTTGCTTCACGTTATGATCTTGTATTTGAAAGCCCTATTTGAATATGCATTGTGGCCAGCCGTCTTTGAATGCACGGTACGGTACGGGATAGGTACGGGAAAGGTACGGTCGAGGGTAATACGACACCGTCTACCGCCTTGATGACGGCAAAAAAAGAAAAGGGATGTTATAAATAATTCTCTTATTTTTTCAGGCATTACCTGGGATTTGAACCCGCACTATCGCCCCACATGCATTCTCCCATACACTTCGCATTCATTTCATACTCATTCTTCCAAGTTGCTTCACGTTATGATCTTGCGTTTGAAAGCCCTATTTGAATATTGCGGCCAGCTGTATGTGGCCAGCTGTGTTTGATGGTACGGTACGGTATGGGACAGATACGGGATAGCGTCAGGCGTGACACAAACACACAAACAAACACCAAATTAAAGCTGTGTGGACCCTGGCTAGCGCCAGACGTTACTGAAGTAACGTCTTCTGCATAGCTACGGGAATAAAGCGATTCTTTGGTACGGTTTCCGGCCTGCAATGAAAAGAGAGAGAAAATACTTTGCGTTTTCTCATCCATGGGAAGCAAAGATGAGATTTCTGTGTGTGGTACTGTTGACCAGCATCTAGCGTTTGTGTGTGTGTGTGTGTGTGTGTGTGTGTGTGTTTGTATGTTTGTATGTGTGTGTGTGTGTGTGTGTGTGTGTGTGTGTGTTTTGAACGATTCTTGTTGTCGTAGCATAAAGTTTGTCCGAACACAGGTGAGTGGCATAGCAGTGAGTGGCCCTGGAGAGACCAAGTCAGTTGATGTCTCAGTGTCCACTCCAGGCATGCAGCGCCAGTACAATTATACGATGGCCAGCCCTGCCTCACTCTACACCATTACAATGACCGCCACAAACGGAGCTGGTGCTGGCCCAGACAGTGATCCCATAATGGTCACCACCCTGGCCGACCGTAAGTATGCTCAGCTTCTCACGCTTACAGGATTTGATGGTCTCTAGCTTGAAATGTGCCCTTTGTAGCTTGAATCAGATTGCTGTGCCCTTTGTAGCTTGACACTGTGCTTGAATGTTGAAACAAATATGTATTTGTAAAGATCTATGTAGGTCAAAATAAATAATATACATTGAGGTGTTGCTATTGCCGAAAGGTTGAAATCACACCTTCCTCAAACTAATTCATTGAGAGAGCCCCTTTCTCACACTACTAAGGAACACATTGAAAGAACACCTGTGATTTTTGAAACCAAACGCAAATCAACCCGAAAAGCGTGTTCAACTCTTCATGCGGGGTTTGCCAGTGTGAAACTCACATGGTCTTCCATGGCCCACAGCCCCCACAATCACGTCATGTCTACCACTGAAGCTGAAGAAGTACAAAAGATATTCCTGCTAAACCTTTCAACACTTTAGAATGGTGGCATGTGTGGTTTTTGCATAGCTTGGCACCTCCCATGCATGATTGTAGTATTGCTCTATGTTCACAGTGCCAGTGAATGTGCCAACACCATCAGCAAGCACAACATTGGGAACTACGCGGGTCACCATTCCCAGCCTTGGTCTGATGGATCGGAACGGTGCCATCACAATGTATAAGTAAGTTCTCTGCTCGGGTGTTTGTCTACTGCGGCTGAATTCTGTTGAGGTGTGTGTGTGTGTGTGTGTGTGTGTGTGTGTGTGTGTGTGTGTGTGTGTGTGTGTGTGTGTGTGCGTGTGTGTGTGCGTGTGTGTGTGTGTGCGTGTGTGTGTGTGTGCGTGCGTGTGTGCGTGCGTGCGTGTGTGTTAGGCACTTGCTTTTACCCAGCTACATTAGCGATAGGTGAGCAGGTTATGTTCCCACACGTCTTTCTTCTCTTTCTCAGTCTCCTGACTTTTCTCTTTCACTCTCCTGGGTGGTTACCAACAGCATGCAAGCTGTTGAATGGTACAATCCCAGTACAAGTTGCTATGCCTTCTGCTGTAGCATCGCTGTCATTGCCTCTGGCAATGGGCATCGAAGGTCAAATGTGTGTTTGTGCGTGCGGGTGTGCGTGCATGCCGGTGTGCCTGCGTGTGCATGCATGTGTGTGTGTGTGTGCACGTGCATATGTGCGTCTGTTCTCTAGGTTATGCTATGTTCTCACTCACTATGGTCGTGAAGCTGTCAATACTTCAGAGGTGTGTATAGATGAAGCCGTGTCAGCCGCAGAGCAGGGTTCGCCTAAGATACTCAGCCTGGGTATGCTAGCCGCGGGATCCACTTTCAACCTAACACTAGAGGTGTTCAACGCGGCCGGCAGCGCTAAGAGCACAACTCCAACATCCTACACAACACCTGATGCAGGTAATTCTGCAGTGTGCGTATTGAGAGAGGGAAATACACCTAATATCGCAAACAAGAGGACAAGCTGTGCGACAACCGTTATGTATTGACGATGCATGACTAAACTACATGTGAGAGAGAGAGATAAATGTGAGGTAGAAATGTAAAAGGAAGAAATGTTCAGACCAGTGTTCCCACAGTTTGGGCTCTTGTCTGCAGTATTAAAGTTGCTATCTCCGAAACGCTTGAAATAGACCTAATGAAGCATGAATGAAGCATAAATGAAGCATGAATAAAGCATGCTATACACGAACGGGTGAAAGTATCCAATGAACCTTGGTAATGAAATCATGAGCAGCAAAGTGTTCGAATGAGTTTTCAAACTTTTAAACTTTTTATGAAAGCTGCTTGCCTAGACCTGTAAAACTGTGTGTCTGTCTGCCTGTGTGCCTGTGTGTCTGCCTGCCCGTGTGTCTGTGTGTCTGTCTGTGTGTCTGTGTGTGTGTGTGTGTGTGTGTGTGTGTGTGTGTCTGTGTGTCTGTGTGTCTGTCTGCCGTGTGTCTGTGCCTGTGCATACCTGTTTGCCTGCACGTGTGTATATGCGTACATATGTGTGTATATGAATGTTGATGTCGGTGTTGGTGATGGCGTGTAGCTCCAGCCAGAGCGTATAGCGCTATCGAATTCAGCCGTGGGGCCAATTTTATTACTGCTTTCATAACCCAACCGAACGTGACGGAAAGAAATGGAGTGATTGGCAGATTTCTTGTGACAGCTCAGCGCATTGTTCCACGCACCATCATAACAGCAACATCAGTCCCAGTTGCTCTTCCCACGGTAAGGCTCAGTGTGTCTTGATGTGGACTAGGGTCCTAAAGCAGATCCTCTGCTGCATAGCCCTGCAGATGTCTTTCAGCACACGCATGCACACACACACAAAAACCAAAAAACACACACACCGTACATCTACCAACTTCTACCAACTTCTACCGACTTCTACCGACTTCTACCGACTTCTTCCAGCCTCGAACCTGGTAGAGCCGGTAGAGAAAAGTAGAATCTAACATTTGGGGTAGAAAAATGAACACATCTACCGAGTTTCTACCCAGACCTATAGATCAAAAGCGAACGCCCCCTAATACTCATCCACTTGTTTTCAGGTGGTTCCATGTACCAAGTACCAGTAACATCGCTTCACCTTGAGTTGAAATTCTGTCTGAAGATTGCACCAGAGAGCACCAACGAGGAGGCATCAAAATGAAGTAGCCATGTCGTTTTTAAAAGTACAGGTGTTGAACGTATGTAGCGTTGCCATTTGTGCTGCTTGCTTTGAGATTCTTGTGATGTCTCTTGTGTTGTGTGTGTGTATTTATATTGACAGGGCCAAGATATGGTCCACCAACAGTTCACGTTACTGCATGCTCACTCCATTTACACGATTACTGTTCAAGCGTGCCAAATTAGTGATTCATTACTTTGCAGCCAAGAAGCATTGGTGAACGTCACAACTCTGTCAAAGGGTGAGTCAGTTACGTATTTGCAAACACACACACATACACACGCTCACACACACACACACACACACACACACACACACACACACGCACGTACACACACACACACGCACACACGCACGTACACACACGTACACACGCACACACATGCACTGGTTTAGAGTAGACCAACCCAGAGTTGCGTTTGTTCCATGGCACAGCGATTCAGCTGGTACTGTTCTTAGCTAGTTTTAGCTTTGTTGAAACTTCCTTACCGGAGACCTGATTTTGTATCTGGAGGAAGTTGTTCTATTTTTAAAAGTTTGTTGTATTCTTGAATCAAGTTCTGACAATGCCAAAGCATGGCTCTTCTACACAGTGTTTCTCACTCAATTGTATCCATTATTCTCTCCTGGTTTTCAGTGGCCGATGAAGCTCCTGCGCTGGTGCTGAAATCTGCCAGCAGCAATACCACCTTCAAATCAAATATCACCGCAACCTTTGATGGCAGTACCCTCAACGAAGCAAGGGTAAATAATACTAAATATACCCACCGCTGTTGACCATTCGGTGCATTGCTTGTGACTTTGACTGGCAGTACAACTGCGCATATTCATGAGTCCACAGTGCAGAGCTTGTTTCAGTAGAACACTGCACAACAGCATGGGCAGTGCTTTGCAGTGAAATCTGGCATTTGTGACACACGCGCTGCTGGGATTGGTGGGCATTCTCCAGGAGACAGTGGAGGTTTCGCACTACGCAGGACACGCCCACGGGATGTCCATTTCCAAAAGGTACCAGTGTGCAGCCTCCATCTGTTACGGGTACGTGCAGGGATCATCCAAAGCAGCTTGAACATGCCCAAGGAATGTGTTTTTAAGTTGGTCTACTCGCACAAACCAGGTTGCTTATTCCAGGATTAAATTCCGATTTTAACATACAAAAAATACTTGCGAAGTGTTCAAGTTACAGCCGAAGTTTGTTTTCCTTGTTGTATAGTTTGTGCCTTGTGCTTCGTATTGAGACACCTGGCTGATCACATAGCACAACTATGAGTTTGCTGTTTCAGTCCTGTGGGGAGATAGGCTGTCGTGTCTTGGTGGCTTGGTAGTGCACATTAACATGATGTCTTTCTGTCCTCGCTTGTAGATCCATGGCATAATCACCAAGTATGAAGCAGTTCTCTACAAGGACGGAGTGAATATCAGCAGTCAATCTGTCAACGTTACCCACAGCATTGGAGAACAGGCTCCTAGTGCAACTGTGACTTTCTCCGATCTCCAGCCTTACACTGAGTACACACTGCGATCTCTTGTCTTCACTGCTTCGCTCTTCAACTCGACAGTGACCCATGTCAGTGCCCTTAGTCAAGTGTATCGCCATACAACCGCGGAAACCAGTAAGTCATTTCGCAATTCTTTTGGAGGTGCATTTCCGAGATGTGCCCTTTTTTGCATGTGATGAAATCGCAGTAAGCCAATCCTAACTAGCTAACAAAGCAGTAAGCCAATCCTAACTTTTCTAGGCTGTAATACATCCTCTTTTTTTGCATTCTGGTATTTACGAAACAGCATACATCTGTGAGGGGAGACTCTGGTATTTACGAAACAGCATACATCTGTGAGGGGAGACTCTAGTGTAAAGTGCCATCAGGAGCACACAACCCCCAGAGTGTGCAATGCCTGATCCAGCTCTGCATAGTGTCTTGGTCGAGCGTAGTCGGATCTTCTGATGTCATGCGTACACTCCACACCAGCGCAAGGCCGGTCTCGAGGCAGGGCACTGTTATTTTTGATCCGAGAGTCCCCGCGACTCCCCGGGTTCCTCTCAGATGTGTACGGTATTAGGACGCAAAGATCCGATTACGCTCGACCAAGACCCTATGCAGAGCTGGATCAGACATTGCACACTCTGGGGGGGGGGGGGGTATGTACTCTCGGTGCCAGGCAATAGAGCGGGGAGACTACGTCTGTCTGTCTGCATGTGCCTGCGTACGAGCATCAGAACACTGCTATTTCTCTGATATTCATTGACAAGCACATGTTTACATAATGCTAGTAGTCAAGGAGTACAACGATTTGATATGCTGTATTGTGTTTTGGCGACGTAACTGCCTGCTGTATTTATCATTGCTGCATGCCTGTACATGTAGTCAGCTAGTACTGAAGTATGAGAATGGGAGCAGCTTGCCTGCTTAATCATGTACAAGGGTGCCGAAA
Source organism: Sycon ciliatum (assembly GCF_964019385.1). Lineage (NCBI taxonomy): Eukaryota > Metazoa > Porifera > Calcarea > Leucosolenida > Sycettidae > Sycon > Sycon ciliatum. The sequence continues at coordinate 24,469,668 of NC_088644.1, forward strand.
CGTGAATTAGTTCCCTTGTTTAGCCAACGGGAATACTTGGCATTTGCGTCATCAAACACCAGACTTGTGTTTAGCTAGTGTTTGACCAGGGAGACCATGGTAGCTAGGAGCAGGACCAAGGGAGACCATGGTAGCGAGGAGCAGGACCAGGGAGACCATGGTAGCGAGGAGCAGGACCAGGGAGACCATGGTAGCGAGGAGCAGGACCAGGGAGACCATGGTAGCGAGGAGCAGGACCAGGGAGACCATGGTAGCGAGGAGCAGGACCAGGGAGACCACGGTAGCGAGGAGCAGGACCAGGGAGACCATGGTAGCGAGGAGCAGGACCACAAATCTAAACTAAGTTATCCATAGTTCCAGGACTGAATACTCAAAGTGCAGTTTATTTTGTAACGTTTACGTAAAACCCCGCCAGAGCACCCCTTTTCTCCCTATCTTCTATTGCACTATTGTGCTTGAACGTGTATGCGTGCCTCTGTGCTTTGTGTGCATCCAGGACCAGAAGCGGCTTTCTCCAATGCGTCATTCCGATCTGTAACGAGACACGGATTTCAACTTTGTTTCGTTTGGCCGGAGAAGGCCGAAAGACACGGTGCTCTGACATCTTTCAACGCTTTCTACCGACTGGCTAGTAGTGCAGCTGGTACTGCCTATGTGCCAGTAAGGCGGTCATTTTGTTTATTCAATGTAGCTGGGCTGTGTCTGGTACGGCAGACATTATCATTTTGAGAGAAGCTAGATGTGCAATGGTGTAGTGCCGTGCGGGCACTTGGATGATAGGACACAAACTCAAACACTGGCTTTTTTCGGTGCAAAGCACATGCTGCTTGCAAACCCTATAGTGCATTTCGAAAACATAAGATACATGAACCTGTAGGAGAATTCCGTATTGGGTTCTAGCGCACTTTAAAACCGGGGTGTGGATGTACACATTCTCCTAAACTACGAAAGACTTCGTGAAGTTCAACATGGGTGGGTCCACAGGCATCTCGTGTCCCCGGCTGACAAATGCTGTGGCTTACCAGCCCAAAGCCACACGCTTTTTTCAGAATCAGAAAACCTGCCTGAAATATACTGCCACATCTTCATACAGTTTGCAGCTATTTAACGATGAAAAGCATTGTACATGATATAGCTGTCCCCTATTAACCCAGCACTTTTTTTGGTGGCACCCTAATGAAGTCCATCAAACTTCCACGATCAAATTGTCATTCAGACTACAACTGTAAGGGAGATTTGTTCACCCTGTACGTATACCGCCTCTAATGGTGCAGAATTGCTGTGATAGACGTGGTGGAAATAGCAATGCATTTAGTGATGTGGCGAACGTCGGATTCAATGAAAAAAACATCTTTTCAGCAATTTCAGTATCTATTCAGTAAATAAGAAGTATTCTGCTGCTCCCCCTCCCCCCCCCCCCCCCCCCCCCCCACCACCACCACCACCACTACAAAAGACGTGCACTTCGGAGAATCAATTTGTACGTTACCAAGCCGCCACGATACTCCAAGAGGTCTCACAGCTCTCCTTTGCCATACTACGGCCACAAGCCTGAACAAGCCTGAAAGCAATGCTAAGGCATCTCTGTCACCATCTGTGCATTTCTTTTCATGCACATACACCAGATGCAGCGGTATTTTTTAGCCTTTCAACTATTCGGTATATTCGCTTCACCGCTACTTTCAAGTCGTAGTGACAAATCGAATGCAGTGACTGCTTTTCATCTCCCGAAAAAGCATCAGTACAATTTAGTTGTGAGCAACTTGGAATAGCCCTGCAAAATGCCCGTAATATTCTGCTGTGCATTTTCTCAGTTTCTTTTCTTAATAGCAGGATATGCATGCACCATTGACTGCTAAAGCATTGGTTTAGTACCCTGTGTTGTGAACCTTATGGCGACCAGTAGTTGGGTTATTGATTGGGGTTGTGAACCTTGGAGTGATCAATGGTTGGGTCATTCAGCCTCTACTGATCTAGTCTGTTGTTGGTCTTGCATCTCTTCCCTGCAGACCCCTATCCTGACCGCAGGTACTAATGATATGACATGTGGTAAGGTTGGCGGTGCCCTGACGCCCAACACACAGTACACTGTCCGGGCAGAGGCATGCACCAGTGTTGGCTGCAGTGACGTGGCAGCCGTCGGCTCAATCTACACAGCTACAACAGGTTAGGCCAATAGTGCTGTGAGACGCACGACTTTATAGTTTTGGGCCAACTTTGTGCCGTGTAGGCGCAGCCGCCTCTTGATGCTGAAAGAAGCGAGTGTAGCACTGTGCTGGCCTGTGAAAACTGCCCCATGATCAAGTGCACAGACTAGTGTCATCCGCAGCATCTCCATATCATATCCGTAACAGTCGCTCTACTGCGAATAGCTTCACATTCCGTCAAACATACGGGCCTGGCCCATCATCACCTTTAAACTGGCGGCCAATGCACGCCAAGCATCGCGCACTCCATGTTGCTTCAAACAGTTCTGTCACATCTAGCAGATGCATACTGTCTCCTCTAACAAACATCAGCAGTACTATGCCTGGCGCCGGTGTTTCCTAGATATGACAAACTGTTTGCAGCTAGATATGATGTGTGGTGTTTGGCGCTTGTTCACCGCCGGTTTGCAGACTATATAGAGAGCTAGAGAGCCGCGTGTGGAGTAGCATTCTTCTGGCTCGCCATCTGTGTGAAAATAGAAATGGCGAAG
>NC_088644.1:24474865-24487365 GCF_964019385.1 Sycon ciliatum
AAGTCAACCCACCCCATTCTTGTGTCCAGTGTAGCAGCAGCAGCTGTGCATGCATGCATTAGCTGCTGCATATGCATTGGAAGAAGACAGTTTTGTGTTTGCATTCATCGTACAGCGCATCACTTTGCTACATATAATTATTTACTCATGGTACTCATGTCACAATTCATGACTTCGGTGCATGGATCAGTATAGACTATAGACCCATAGAGACTCATGACTTCGGTGCATGGATCAGTATAGACTATAGACCCATAGAGACTCATGACTTCGGTGCATGGATCAGTATAGACTATAGACACATAGAGACTCATGACTTCGGTGCATGGATCAGTATAGACTATAGACTCATAGAGACTCATGACTTCGGTGCATGGATCAGTATAGACTATAGACCCATAGAGACTGTTCGCTGCACTGCGCTGCCCTCGCGATTCCATACAAACTTGAATCCGTGGAAAACATGTGTGGGTCACTCTGCACTGCAACAGATACTGAAGGGTGGAATGAGCACCTGGACTGGCAGGAGCTTTAGTAAGTTCAAAACTCATGTAGAGTCAGAGGAGCTCCCTACGATTCCTTCTTTAGCTTCAGAGGCAACGGCAAGCGTAGTACTACCCCAAAGGCCTGTGGCACTGTTTTGTGTTCACTGTGTTGACGAATTGTTCTCCATCTTTGCTCCACTAAATTTGGGTCCCTCCAGAGCAACGCTGTGGACTGTCCGTATGCAATGGGCCCATAGCTTTTCTGCATCAAATGTGGAACAAATACTTTCTTTGAAACTTGCATGTTGAGCCTATAATCAGTGTAAAAAAAGACCAGCAAGATACTTGACGAAGCGGTCTAACTACAGTTCAAAGCAGCAAAGAAACACATTATCCAACTTGATCTCTCCTGAGGGCCTGGTCAGACTGTGGCAAATTTTCGGTGTCTGACTAAAAAAGAAAATCGTCCAGGATTAGAATCTCGATCACACTACACATGTGGGAATAATGAAAATTCAAAATTCATTTCGAGCGTCAAGTGGAAATCTCCACGAACGACGTCAAATTCCTTCACCTCGGTGATCGCCAACACCTTCAGTGCAATCCTTGCAAGCATCCTTATGACTTTTGTTGTTGTCCATGGCCAATTGGCTCCTCGATATCAAGATGACAAGATTATTTCGTTTTTGCCGCAATCTGACCAGGCCCTGAAACAAGAACCTTTCAAGTTGGATGGGTGTTGACTACCGTATTTACCCCGATTATAAGTCGCACTTGATTATAAGTCGCAGTCCACTTTCAGGTCTTAACCAAATTAATTGTGTCAATATATTCACATAAGTATGAAGTCACACTCGATTGTAAGTCGCATCCCCTTCTTTGCTCTTGATGTTTAGTGTAAACAAGGTGCGACTTACATTCCGGGAAATACGCTAGTTGACGCTTCAGTGACGAGTTGAAGCTAGTTGTCAGGTCGTTGAATGTCTCAGCAGTGCTGCCCTCGAGGAATCCCAAATCAGTGGAGAACAGGTGGAGAAAAATTGTGTTCCTTCTCCCCCTTTTTTTTTTTACAACTATTTGCTTGAAATTAATGTTCGCTCCTTTTGCGACTGTCTGCAAATAATCGACTATTGATACTTGAACTCACTCACTGGTCGATCTCTAAATGTTCTTGCTGTATGTACTGGTGTGTGTGTGTGTGTTTCTGAAGCACCTGTTGGACCTGTAAGGAACCTGAAGCTCCAAAATGACACAGCGACTGCAAGTGGGGCTACGTTTATGCTCTTGTTTGACCCCGTGTTGTATGAGCTTCGCAACAGCATAATCACCAGGTATCAGATTGCCCTGAAGAATGCATCGGGGGCTGTCGTTCGTACAGAGATTCAGGCCGTTGGTCCCCGCCCAAATGACCGTGTCACACACGTAAGTTGTTCCTGCGGGCTTTCATGTGTATGCATGTAGTGGTATTCAGGGTTGATTGATTTGTGCACACATGTACGACTCGATGACCAGCCAAGGCCCCGTGAGCAGTCACATGTCCTGTAGCCTGTCACACAGTTACAAGCGGTCCATGACCAGGCCTAGTAAGCCAAACAACCAGCCGGTCACAGCTTACACTTTGCCCCAAGACCAATCACCAGAAATCAGCTTGTAGGGAATCCAACATCCTGTTCACAATAGTCTGCACACATGCCTACACACGCACGCACGCATGCATACACACATGCATGCATACACACACGCATGCATACACACACGCACACACACACACACACACATACACACACGCACACACGCACACATACACACAAACATACATACTCACGCAGTGAGGGCAGTCTTTCCAAATGACTTGATAATTTTCTTTATATCTCATGTCGTGGTGGTAAAGACATACCTGGCAACATGGTCACACAGGCTCGCTATGTTGTATCTCCTTTCGATTAATCATCAAGCTGCCATCACTTTGATCCTTGAGGGCGGTGGCGTTCCTACAGATGCAGAATGCTAGATGATTTCATCCAGGCTGTACACCCAATTCTTTACCTGACCCGAGCACACATCAATAAGCGAAACACTTGAAAACAGCATGCTGGCCAGACACATAACGTTTGGTTTTTATAGCATCAAGAAGCATTGCTTGTATTCGTCAGCGGCACCCGGTGTGCTGCTTTTTTTCTTCTTTACAATTCCAATGACTGATGAAGCGGCCAGATGCCTCACACCAATTACGCAGTGCAAGTAGCTCTGCGACTTTACTGTTTCTTTGCCCTTGTGTGTGTGTGTGAAACAGAGTATCAGTGGGCTGATACGCTACCACCTCTACACGGTTGTTGTGACACCGGAGAACACCGATAGCGAGCTGGGCCCGTCAGTCAACATCACGGGCCTCTCTGTCGAAGGCGGTAAGCTTCTATAAGATAATAAATTGACGAGCATGATCATTGTTCACAGGGACACTGCTAGCAGCCCCCTGCAACTGCCATGTACTGACGAACATACTGTAGTACATGTATGCATGTACATGGCAAGCCTTGTTGGGTATACTCTGTGCATGGCAAGCCTTGTTGGGTATACTCTGTGCATGGCAAGCCTTGTTGGGTATACTCTGTGCATGGCAAGCCTTGCTGGGTATACTCTGGACATGGCAAGCCTTGCTCTCTATACATGGCAAGCCTTGTCGGGTATACTCTGGACATGGCAAGCCTTGCTCTCTATACATGGCAAGCCGTGCCTGTATATGCCCGCACTTGGCCTTGCAAACAGCAGAAAGACAGTATGGACACTAAACACTACACTTTCCCCGTAGTCAGGAAATAACTGTGGGCATTTTGAAATACTACGTGTACCTTGTGTGTTGGTTAAGTTGCGTATAAGTTTGGGATACACTGTAGTAAATACATTTGTCCAGGTTGCTATGGGCTACACATACATGTCTAAGCCTCTATGAGCTATGTGTCCAGGTTAGGCCCAGACAGATTCTGCTCCGCTCGCCTCGATTATTTTGCCGCAAAATGTAGCTGCGAAATCTTCAATATTTTGCCAAGCCTGGCATAAGAATCTCGATATTTTGCTCCATCTTTCTCCGGAAAACGCGTATTTTATCCACTTCCCGTACAACGTTTCATGAAAATTGCAGGGTCGGTTTCTCAACCCGGGTTTCACGCACGTATCCCTGGGTTCTTCCAAATTCATGTCGATCCACAGTGAATCCCAGTGATATTTCGGTGACATGATCTCATCCTGGGCAGTGTATCATCAAGAGTACATAACCAAGAGTGTGCAACTGCCTGCACAACCTCTATGCTGTGCTGCGACGGCAGAACTTCACATCACGTGACATGGTTCAAAAGGTTATGCTGGCAAACAGTGCAAAGTGACCACAAGAGAGTTGTACCCAAAGCTGGGCTGCGTACAACCCAGTATCTATCATGCACTAGAGTGCACGGGTTCATCACGTGATGTGAAGTTCTGCCGTCGCAGACCCCATAGCTGGAGTTGCACACTCTTGGGTTATGTACTCTTGGTATCATGCAGAACGGGTAAGAAACAAGGAAATCTAAGTATCAGGCATCGATTTGACCCAATATCTCGATATTTTGCTCCGATTTTGCCAGCAATTTCCGCTTCTTCAATTCTTCGATATTTTGCCGCAGGAATTGCCGGCAGGATCTGTCTGGGCCTAGTCCAGGCCTCTATGGCCTACATGTCCAGGCCTATATGGCCTACATGTCCAGGCCTATATGGGCTACATCTCTAGGCATGTATGGGCTATGCATACAGTACACTGTACAGGTCCCTATGGGCTATGTGTTTTACAATAAGAGGACAGAGAAAGTGTTTTAACTCTGTTCTCAGAGTTTCCACTGGATTTTAAATAATTAAATTGGCACTGGTGCCTACTTGTAAGAGTTGGTGCAACATTCCGGCCAAAGTGCATGAGAGAACATCGCGCAAAGTTATTGCGACCCATGCACGACCATGTGCAGAAGACCAGTTCACAAGTCCAGTGTGGTAGGAGGGTGTGCGTGTTTGTACACATGTTGTTCCTGTTTTCGTTTGTGTGTGTTCAGTGCCGACAGCGGTGACAGCACTGTCATTCTGCTGCGTGCAGTTCAGTTCAGCAGCAGTGCAATGGCGCGACCCGGTCAACTACTTTGGCATTCCCATTGGATTCCAAGTGGCAATAGCACCTGCAGTGCAGCCAAAGCGTCGTATTGCTGTCACCCTGAGAAACGTTTCCTTTGCACGTCTGGACGCATATTCAACCTACACAGTGACAGTGGCTGCTGAAACTGGAAAGGGCGAAGGAGCTCAAAGCTCTACTACGTTTCGAACCTGCCAGCACAGTAAGGGGTGTGTGTGTGTGCGTGTGTGCATGTATGTGTGTGTGTGTGTGTGTGTGTGTGTGTGTGTGTGTGTGTGTGTGTGTGTGTGTGTGTGTGTGTGTCCCATATGGTGCAGTGGTATGTGCAACGATTTCCAATCGATAGGTTGCGGGTTCGATTCCCGACGATAATGGTCACACACGTCTTTCTTCTCTTTCTTAGACTCTTTCTGACTTTTCTTTCATTCTCCTGGGTGGTTACCAACAGCCAGTGCATGCCAGAGTATGTGGTGTGATGTGTGTGCGGGAAAAAAAAATAAAAAGACCAAAAAGTAGGGATTCACTGGCCAGAAAAAGCCACGATTTACACCCAAAACAGCGCAACCATAAACGGCGCGTGTTCATATTAGCACCCCCAGTACAGCGCGACCTAATGTGACACGGTGTCACTACAGCTCGTCTCATCTCTTGCACGCCCCATTTTGGCGCGACCAATTACGTTAACGTCCGAATATAAGCCAGCTCATTACACACGTGACCCATAATGTGCAGGCTCATGTTAGCAAGCGTGCATAACCAGTTTTATGTACTCTTGATGTTAGTATTACCATGGTGGATATCAGGAGGAAACCCGTTCTTAAAAAAGATATGCAAAAAAGAGAAGAAACACATGAGAACGAGTTGTGCTGCATAGGCCCCAGCGGCATATGCTAGCTAAATGTTGCCAAGATGCTTTTTGGGATGCTAGCTGACAACTCAGAAAGATGCTGATTTGGATGCTAGACAACACGAATTATGCTACCTATTAACCCTTTGTGGGTCTTACTCAATGTATGTGAGGGGTGGTCACGCAAACACGCGTACAAACAACGAGCCATAACTCAAGTTCCGTGAGTTGTAGGTATGGGTAAACTATATATTTTCAAAATCTGTATGCCTGGACGCGTCCAGAAAACACAAATATGACTATGTCCAGGCAAGGATATGACCCGTGGTAGCCCTTCAAGTTGAGAGAAAATACAATTGCGAACAAAAATGCACAAAAATCACAGCACGAAGTGCATACCAAGTTCGTGATGGAGCTGAAGTCCTATGATAAACAATCAGGTAAGCGCTACGTCTTGGTGAAGAATATATTATGCTCCTTATCCCGTCCTTGAACTCCAATACCTCGCCATCGGCGATGCTCCAGCAGCAACAGTTCCACAATATCACAATTTTGGTTCGTTCACATCAGCGCCGCTCGCGTCAGATTCACTCTCGCTCAGATGAGTACTCAGGCGCGATGTCACGCGTGCCGTGATTCTCACGGCCAGGCGAATCAGCTGATCGCACCTGACAAGTCCTTGTGAGAGTTGCTGTTGCTGTGCTTCCTCGCTGGTTGGTAAATTTGATTTCTTCATTCGGGGACGATTTATTTGAGCTAGGAGGACTCAACGGAGCTCTCTTTCTCACGACATTACACTGGAAATCCTCCAGAGACATCCAGCCTAGACTGGTGCCGTCAGTGTCCCCAGAAAGCTTTTCTGACACGGCTTCAAGAGATGCACTCCCATTCTCGAAATGCGCGCATGGCGGATGGTCGTCTTTTCCAATTTCACCAGACTTCAGTCGATCGATACTGCAAAATTTTGTATGGTAAGTATGGTTGTTTTTTACACCGTTGGAAAGCCTGGGACCTCAGCTACGAGTGGAGCACCATTTTAGTTGTCTCCTAGCAACAAAACTCACAGAAAATGCGATTTTACTGTAAGGGTCACATACGACCCTTACGCTTATGTGAGACCCATAAAGGGTTAATGGTAATGGTGAAACATTTGGGTTGAAAACGGTGTTCCGTGCTATTTATGAATTCTCACAAAGCAGGTATGTGAAAAGAGTTTTTAAAGGTGCGATGTTGGCATCATGTTGCTATGGAAATATTTGCAATACAAAAGAGCAAATACCAAGAAGTACCAATGGCAATGTGGGTTTTGGTCACAACTAGGTAATGCAAACAAATTGAATGTAGTGCATGCAATTATCAATGTGGTAGTACCGTAATACTAGTTTCATAGTGTAATCTAGACCGAATTCCACATCCAGAATGCCAAAATTGCCAAAAATGTATCGGATGCCGGTAAAAACTGCTGTTTATGCTAGCATCGTGTGGAGTCACAAAAAGGCCCTTTTATGCTACTTTGGGTGCTAGCATTTGCCGCTGGGGCCTAGAACTTGTGCAGCAACTATCCACGACTGTAACAAGATGATAAACAGTCAGAAAGTGACTGTGCGATAATAGGGCACGAAACTGACAGGCCACTGAGACATTCAGCGGCCCGAGACCTAGCTCTAACACATCATCAGTGCGCAAACCAACCTTCCAACTACTTGGAAGGTTCGTGGTTCGTGGACTACAACCTATTTGTATCTGGACCTGTTAACGTCCATCCAGGCAATATCGCCATTTAATACTGAACTGGTGTTTTTGAGTCGATAATTGCTTTTTTTAGTTCATCATTGCTTTCTAGAGTTGATTATAAATTGAGTCCAGGCAATATCGCCCTTCAATACTGAACTGGCCATTTCGAGTTGATCATGATTTGAGTCTTTGACAAGTCGAGTGTCCATCTTTTGGGTTTGAGTGTAAATGAGTCGACCTGTACTGAGCGTGCGCGCTGACGGGGTGGTCTGTTTTGGGGATGTCCAGTTATTGGGATGGGGCTTTTGGGGGGCGCTGAAGTCAACGGCGCTGTTTTGGGTCGCGCTCATGTGGGGGCATACCAAAGCCACTTCATAGCTGTGTGGTGTAGACCAGGCTGAATAGTGGCGGTCAATTCTTCAGCCTTGCAAGCTGTTGAATGGTGCAATCCCAGCACAAGCTGCTATGGCTTCTGCTGTAGCATCGCTATCATCGCCTCCGGCGATGGGTGTCCAATGGTCCAATGGTGTGTCCCATATGGTGCAGTGGTATGTGCAGCGATTTCCAATCGATAGGTTGCGGGTTCGATTCCCGACGATTATGGTCACACACGTCTTTCTTCTCTTTCTCAGACTCTTCCTGACTTTTCTTTCATTCTCCTGGGTGGTTACCAACAGCCAGTGCATGCCGGAGTACGTGGTGTGATGGTGTGCGCGGGAAAAAAATGAAAAGACCAAAAAATAGGGATTCACTGGCCAGAAAAAGTCACTTCAAATAGCTGTATGGTGTAGACCAGGCTGAATAGTGACGGTCAATTCTTCAGCCTTGCAAGCTGTTGAATGGTGCCATCCCAGCACAAGTTGCTATGGCTTCTGCCGTAGCATTGCTATCATCGCCTCCGGCGATGGGCGTCAAAAGGTGTGTGTGTGCATGTATGTGTGTGCGTGCGCGCACGCATGCCTGCGTGTGTTTACTAGTGTTGCACACATGCATGCGCACAGTTGCGAGTGACTGATTCTAGCCGTGGTCATGCGCCACAACTAGCATTTGTACGGTTGCTTGCTCCTGTGTGCAGTAAAGTCATGCGTAAAAGTCCTGCTCATTCTTGTACAAACTGCTGCAAGAGCTAGTCTGCTATTACAACCATGCTTGTGTACACAAACAACAACATATTTCTGCATGTGTCTTTATATAACCGCCGGGTGTATTTACTGTATTTGAATGTTTGACTGTCCTGTCTGTGTGCAGTACCAGCCAGGGACCCGCAGCCGACTGCTGTTGAGACCATGTCGCGCTCCTTGAACATCACTTGGGTGCCAGTGCCGCTTAAGGAGCGTAGAGGCATCATATCGTCTTACGAAGTCAAGGCAGTTCCTTCTCATTATCTCAATTATGTATGTTGCCTTTTTCTTTTCTGTACAATTGTATAGGTGTGTGTGGGGGGGGGGGGGGGGGGGGGTATTTGAGCATGAGAATGGGAGTCTGTGAGGGACAATGTATCTGTGTAAGTAGCTGTGTTACTGTGCGTGTTACTGTGCGTGTTACTGTGCGTGCATGCGTCCATGTGTGTATGCGTATGTGTGTGCATGCATGTGCGTATGTGTGTGCGTATGTGTGTGTGGTACCGGTGGCCAGCATGCCTCCTGGTCTGCCCCTTATGTGGCCACATAGCCAGTCATGGCAGTGGAAGAAGGAAGGAAGGTGTGTGTGTGTATGTGTGTATATGTGTGTGGTGTGTGTGTGTGTGTGTGTGTGTGTGTGTGTGTGTGTGTGTGTGTGTGTGTGTGTGTGTGTGTGTGTGTGTGTGTGTGTGTGTGTGTGTGTGTGTGTGAAAGTGAGGGAGAGAGAGGGAGAGAGAGGTTGATGTGTGCATGCTGTGCACGCCGATTTGTCGGCAATAGAAGGATTGGATTCAGCAGTTGTTAGCAGAATCCTCCTATAATTATTTTTTGTGGTGGCATTTAAAGACGTGCTATTGTGCGGGCAAGGTGATGGTGATGGTGCATGCATGCTTGCACTTATGGATGATAGTGAAGAGTGACAGAACACTCCACTCTTGTACATGGTGACTGTATAGAAAATGTTCGATAGGCACTGGTGAGCATTATGCTGGTTTTGTTATCTTTGTATTTCTCTTCCCAGAGTGTTGCTCCACCGACCATTACTATCCACCGTGTACAAGCGCGGACAGTCTCTAGTGACCCAGTAACCAACTGCTCCTACATCCGTGATTTAGTTGACGAGACTGCTGGTGCTTTATACTATCAGCAAATTGTCGGCTTGCATCCAGGCACCTCGTATAATGTATCCATCAGGAGCTGTACTGTTGCCGGTTGTTCCAGTGCACCAACCAGTGTGATCAATGTAGCTCGCTTTGTAACCAGCTCAGAAGGTTAGGATGGAATTGACGGTTCTAACAATCCAATGTTTTACAAGTGCCGACTATGCGTATTGTTCCAGCATTTCTGCACACTGTGGCTTGCATGCTAGAAAATCATTTAGCATCCTAGTTTCTTCTTTGTACATAGAGACAAGAGTGCAGGAATGTTGTAGTGATGTAAATATGCGTTCAATGAAATGACTGCAACCTGAATCTCTGCAACCTGACCAGCAACAAGGCTACCTACAAAGCTCTGACGAGCATGCATCTAGAAAAGTAGGTAATCAGCAGCTTTCGGCGTGTTTATCAAAATATCAATAAAGCAATTCCACCTCCACTACATGCGCTCTCTGGCCGATCTCATCATTGGTTAGCTGGTGTGTGTGTTTACGACAAGGTGCCATCCCACCAGTTGTCATGCTCTTTGCGCGGACATCTTCAAAACGATGCTTCTCCAGTACTCACCGTCAACCTGCCCACTCTCCCCCCCCCCCCCCACCTGCTTTTGTGGCTCACAAACGCGAGGGAAACGGGTGTTTATATGCCTTTGCCTGCACTGATACTTTCTACAGTGGACCATACTGTCCAATGTCCCAGTACCTACTCCCATCATGTCTCTGGGTTCGGCATTTCTCATCCCATTGTGCCCATTATTCCTTTGACCTTTCTATCCCTACTGCCCAGGAGAGTAGGGGCTGCATAAGCCAGTACTGGAGAAACAGATTTGAAACGCCGACCATATCTGTTTTGAACTCGGATGGTCCTTCTCTTCTTCTTAACTTAAAAAGGGGGGATTTAGGTTTCAACTTCTCATATAATGCTTGCATGGCGCTGCCAGTTAGTTATTCACTGGTGATTAGTGGTCTACGACCATTCTATTGCTCTTTGAATTCTATTACCATTGAAAAATGTCTGTCCACTCTATTCTCTGTTTTGTGTAGCTCCTGCAGCTGGCGTTCGCCAAGTCATTGTCAATGCCACAGCCACCTCGGTCAGCATATCTTGGCAGCCACCAAAGGAGGAGCAACAGTTTGGTCGGATCACTGCCTACAGAGTATCTCTGTGGGCATCTGATCGACTGGCCAAATCCAAGAACCAAAATGACAACCTGTCTTTGACGATCAATACCACCAATCTACATGCTAATATCTCCAATCTCTCGCCATTTTTCACTTACTCTTATTCCGTCATTGCTGAAAATATTGCTGGAGTATCACCAAGTGAAGTGGGAACATTCCAAACTTCTTACACAAGTAAGTGCATGATGACTGAAGCTTGAAGTTACTTCCATTGAACATGTGTGTGTGTGTGTGTGTGTGTGTGTGTGTGTGTGTGTGTGTGTGTGTGTGTCTCTCTCTCTCTCTCTCTCTCTCTCTCTCTCTCTCTCTCTCTCTCTCTCTCTCTCTCTCTCTCTCTCTCTCTCTCTCTCTCTCTCTCTCTCTCTCTCTCTCTCCCTCTCCCTCTCCCTCTCCCTCTCTCTCCCTCTCTCCCTCCCTCCCCTCCCTCCCTCCTCTCCCTCCCTCTCTCTCTCCTCCCCTCTCCTCTCTCTCTCTCTCCTCTCTCTGTCTCTCTGTCAATTGTTGCCATCGTCGTCGTTGTTGTTGTTGAATTCTTTATTCTCACAATGGCACCATCGCCAATAAGAGTTATTATTATTATTATTATTATTATTATTATTATTATTATTATTAAGTAGTGGTTGCGACTTCGGCGATAATTTGTAAGAAAGGGTTTGCTCCCCACACCGGAGCTCGCGCTATTCCGCCGACTTTACTTGACACTTGACTGACTCACGACTGCCATCCAGAGCACACGAGAAGTCCATCGAACTTTCGACTCGGCAAACCTGCAAGAAAGCACCACTCCCTGCTCAATACACAGTGTTTCGGGGAATTCACCCCTCATCAGTTGAGCTTGAGTAGGCTGAGGAAGATTGTGCCTGAAGAGCACCACTTATATAGTGCTCTCCAGGCACAAACATCACCAGGGATACAAACTTACAGAGACGCTCCGTTTCCAGCGCGAAAAACACCTCGTGAACACCAGATAGCAGCGTGAGTCAGTGTCGCTCCTGGACGGTGAGACAGACGTCGAGGACCCTCGGTCATTCGCAACGCTGTCACCTCCAAACCAACTAGTCGCAAGCCCGCGCTGGGCACAACAGTACGAAGTAGTGGTTGCGACTTCGGCGATAATTTGTAAGAAAGGGTTTGCTCCCCACACCGGAGCTCGCGCTATTCCGCCGACTTTACTTGACACTTGACTGACTCACGACTGCCATCCAGAGCACACGAGAAGTCCATCGAACTTTCGACTCGGCAAACCTGCAAGAAAGCACCACTCCCTGCTCAATACACAGTGTTTCGGGGAATTCACCCCTCATCAGTTGAGCTTGAGTAGGCTGAGGAAGATTGTGCCTGAAGAGCACCACTTATATAGTGCTCTCCAGGCACACACATCACCAGGGATACAAACTTACAGAGACGCTCCGTTTCCAGCGCGAAAAACACCTCGTGAACACCAGATAGCAGCGTGAGTCAGTGTCGCTCCTGGACGGTGAGACAGACGTCGAGGACCCTCGGTCATTCGCAACGCTGTCACCTCCAAACCAACTAGTCGCAAGCCCGCGCTGGGCACAACAGTACGAAGTAGTGGTTGCGACTTCGGCGATAATTTGTAAGAAAGGGTTTGCTCCCCACACCGGAGCTCGCGCTATTCCGCCGACTTTACTTGACACTTGACTGACTCACGACTGCCATCCAGAGCACACGAGAAGTCCATCGAACTTTCGACTCGGCAAACCTGCAAGAAAGCACCACTCCCTGCTCAATACACAGTGTTTCGGGGAATTCACCCCTCATCAGTTGAGCTTGAGTAGGCTGAGGAAGATTGTGCCTGAAGAGCACC
>NC_088644.1:24489865-24512365 GCF_964019385.1 Sycon ciliatum
TATGCGAGCTTGCATCCGCGACAAACAACAGTTGATTTGAATCAATAGTCTTGATCTCTGCCTCCATCCAATAGTTATAATTACCTGTTTAAGCTGGTACTTGTTTGAGAGGTTTGCAACAGCAGTTTGCGTTCCTACATGTTGTCGCAGAGCAGAGGTGGAGTTTGCATGGTCTGCGTTATTGTTGTGTTGCTTCGGAGTACTAAACTGTTGCTTGCTCTTGTCCTGTTACAGAGACCATTGAATGACACTGGGTATCAAAAACTGCCTGTCAATGCAACAGATGGCTTCACTCTCAATAGGCAGTTCTCTTTGGAAACGCCAGTTCTCCATGGCGCAACTGATTACACATTTGAGGTTAGTACTGGCAGATACGGGTATACCGGTAGCCTGCTCACAGATTGTAGCATACTCACTGAGAACTTTTCGACTTTTTCATTGAAATAAAAGCCGGAAACCGGGTAGTTCCAGCGGGAATCGAACCTTGGAGCCATTTCTATCCCAAAGACCTCCTTGAGCATCGTTGCTGAATACTGTCGGGTTGTGATGACCCTTGGAAGTAGAACGTGCATTGTTGTATACGTTAGTACAAATGAAAGCCTCAGAAATGCGGACACGAACTGCCATATTTTCCGTAGTAAAAGCCGCACGTCGAACGCTTGTAATTTACCCGAAAAAAGTCAGTGCAGCTGTTTCTACGCTGGTCAAATGAACCATGGAATACAGGGTAGATGTGTGTATTTCGTCACAAAGAATCAGGGCGCGACGTCTGCTCCAGTGCGGATTATACTCCGGAAAATACGGTACTTAGAGATAGAGGAAAAGGAAGACGAGAGAGCTAGGGCTAGAGGAAGACGAGTCAGCGCACTTTGCACAGTAGCCACAGGGAAATCCAATGTGGCCTTTCACACTAGTGGTATGTTCTTGCACTTGTCCATTGGTGCATTGGTGGTATCGGCATGTGAGCATGACGTGTCTTCTTTCCATGCACAACTTTCTGGGCACTCTGAGCACGGACAAACGTGACACCGAATAGAGTTGTTTTGAGCTAATGGCGGCCACTCAAGTGGTCCACTGATTATGCGCCGCCGAGCTGAGTGGCTGTTGGAATCACCCATCTGGATATTGCATTGTCTTGTTCACGCTATTGTAACCTCGGATGCCCAGATGTGTGCCTCGTAGCTCTACAATTGCTCTGCCCAAGCGTTATGCCACATAGTCCCACACTGGTTCTGCGGACTGCGCAGCACTCTCAGGGCCACGCCAGGCCCAGGTGTCAGCGATGCAGGCGAATGAATGAGTGTTGATCAGCTGGGTCCATCACGGCACCAGTCATGGTGCAGTGAAGCAGTAGAGCTATAGTTTCTGTCCTATTTTGCACTTGCGATTGCATGAAGGGGGGGGGGGGGGGGGACAGTCAGTCGCATGACCCGAAACAACGAAATGTGTTCTTGATTCTCAGTGGCCTTACAGCATGTTGTTCAGTATTTTCACTGGTCGTGATCATGCCAAACAATGTTTTAGGTATAATATGTAAGAACAGTCATGTTAGCCCAGGTCAATGCATTCTGTATGTGCATTACTGTTGTGGTCTTTCCGCATGCTATGCTGTACAGGTGATAGCCTACATCGGAGATTTGGCAAGTGCTGGAAATTCTGTATTCAAGTACACAACTCCCCCACGAGGTACGGTGACATTCTGTGTTGAGATCATGAACTGAAATCTACAACGTTAATGATGACGACGACAGCGATGGTAACAAAATAATTATGCCGACGACAAAACAGCAAACACAACGATGTGGTCATTGAAAAAATAGAGCTTGTTACTGCTGTTGCTGGCGCCACTGTTTCAAAGTCTTCTTCTCGCAACATTCGCAACGCAGGAGCATTCTTGCTGTTTTCGTTGACTGCTGTTTGAATAAAACACTCGTGCTACAGTGTACCCGGCCCTAGCTTCTCAGCCACAGTGCCTCCTGTAGATGCTGTGAGTCAGGCTGATACTCTGTGTTACAGCACATGTATTTCTCTTTGCAGCAAGGCTGTGGCACAGTTTAAAAAATTTATTGGTGCTACAGATATTTCAGATTTACAGGGCATACAGAAAAAATGATATGTCCTTCCCCCCCCCCCCCCCCAAGAAATATTTTCATTCAGCAGTTTTAATCCCACACGAATTTGCCATAATCCTCGACATGATATTGCATGGTATGAAGTCCGAACCATACCGGTAGGAAAACTCAATAGGTATTCCGACTGCTGCTTCCGCTTGCAAGTGATACTCGGCACACATTGGCAAGATCTCGATTCCTCCAACGGGTGTTTTGTTGCTAGAATCATTCACAGTATCCATTCACTATCCACACTATCCATTCACTATCCACAGTATCCATTCACTATCCACACTATCCATTCACTATCCACACTATCCATTCACTATCCACACTATCCATTCACTATCCACACTATCCATTCACTATCCACACTATCCATTCACTATCCACAGTATCCATTCACTATCCACACTATCCATTCACTATCCATTCACTATCCATTCACTATCCACACTATCCATTCACTATCCACACTATCCATTCACTATCCACACTATCCATTCACTATCCACACTATCCATTCACTATCCACACTATCCATTCACTATCCACACTATCCATTCACTATCCACACTATCCATTCACTATCCACACTATCCATTCACTATCCACACTATCCATTCACTATCCACACTATCCATTCACTATCCACACTATCCATTCACTATCCATTCACTATCCATTCACTATCCACACTATCCATTCACTATCCACACTATCCATTCACTATCCACACTATCCATTCACTATCCACACTATCCATTCACTATCCATTCACTATCCATTCACTATCCACACTATCCATTCACTATCCACACTATCCATTCACTATCCACACTATCCATTCACTATCCATTCACTATCCATTCACTATCCAGCCTACATGTACGAGTATAGTTCCTCATAAACAGGTCCTAATTGTTACGTTGCCGAAGAACTAACTTAATGGCACATGCCTTGTGTACCGGTATGTTTGGTGCGAAACAGCTCCTCCAGCAGTTGCCCTGCCGTCAGATGCACCGCCCGTTTCTGTTCCGAGCGACCGCGTCCGTCCGCTATTTCCGGGCTTCTCACCCACAAGCGGGCTCCTTCTGAAGCTGCCAGCCGTGGACGAGACCAACGGGCCTATCAAGTATTATGAAGTTCAAGTTTCGCCAGCTTGCGATGGCAAGCACACCGATGGTTAGTACCTGGATCTTTCCTAACACTAGTACTGCATATGTACTTGTATGTATTCTAGTAACGTTGGTCAGTCTGACTCAGACTCCCAGATCAGCCAACGCCAGGCACCCAATTACCTTGCATTCCTGTGCCAAAGGTGCGTGTAACATCATGCCTCTGTGCCAGAGGTTGGTTGCATAGTTCATCGGCCAATACCGCAGTGCGTTTGTACTCACTAGAACTAGCCTGACTCACTAGAACTAGCCTGATCGTATACTAGTATTCGTATCCCCATGAGCCAACAGGACATTGCAAGTCTTGTTTGTGGCTTTTTGTGTTCATGTCAATGTCAATTGAGACGATGCCATGGTCTCGTACTGTAAGGCATTCAAGCAGTGAGAGGTGGACATGTGCAGTTCGGAATGTCCATGAAGTATCTGAAAGGTCCACTCACACTCTTCTAGAATGTTCAAAGAATCATGAACATGTGTTTGTAGCTCAGACACAAGGTCCCATGAAAGCAAATCCGTCTCTACTCTGTTTCTTGCTTCTCCCAATCACCAAGGTTCACTTATCCTGTGTGTTATCTCCTTATTTTTAGTTAGAGTTTTTACTGAACGCTCAACCACACACCAACATTCATGGGACCATGAAAGTCATGATGTGACATAGCCACTCTCTTAGCAATGCACTTGGACATATACATGTACGGTGCTGCTCACTGAAATCCGGTCCTGTTGGTCATGCATACACCGGGCGCTTTGCAGCCCCTACACCTGGGAACACTGGACTTTGAACTGGTTCAGGGCGCACACTTGATTCACGTGATCGGACTTCATTGAGCGGCACCGTAGGTCTGGTATAGAAGCAGTCCTCGTGTCCAGCTATTCGGGATTGTATACGTCTTTGTGGTTGGACGAAATTTGACCGAGCGGCGAAAAGGCTGGTGATTACTGGTTCTATTGCTAAGAGCTATGCTAAGAGCTATGCTAAGAGCTATGCTAAGAGCTATGCTAAGAGCTATGGTGTCAAGATCTATGGTGTCAAGATCTGCACTGAGCAGGGGATTCTCAGTTGTTTTGCCAGCGTTGTGAGTGTCATATCACACTTTTTACATTTATATCTTCATTGTATGCAATAACATTTTGATGGCCACATGCATAAAAAACCTTCAATTGAAATGTTTTATTGCATGCGGTGAAGAGGCAATTTTTTTGTTAGTGCTGATGGTTGAGAATTTGTCTGACTTTTACAATGGCTGCAGTGGAGCAGGCTCACCTTCAGAAAAAGCATTCAGTGTTGGTTAGTGTGTGTAAAGCACTTCCAACTTATTAGTTGACCGTATGCTGAAAGCACTAGTTTGGTGTTCTGTGTGTGATCTTGCAGCGGCACCTGTACCTTACACTGAGTTTCTACAGTGCACCACATGCCCGTGTCCTCCATACATTGCTCTCTACGGCACACGCAAGGAGGTTGCAGTGAAAGTGGACGGCCAGGTAAGTTAAATGCATTGTCAGAATGTGCTCGATGTGGACATCTGGTCCGTTACACTGAGTTTCGAAAGTCTGGACCACCAGGCTTTCCCTAAGGGCCGGGTTCCACTGCGGCTCCGCTGCTCGTCATCCGCGGCTTGAAGCGTCATCATTACCATAGTGACCGCGGCTCGAGCTGGAGTAGCGAGGCCGCGGCTCACCGCGAGCTTTCGCTACGATTCTTGATCAAAAACTGCGAGCCACGGTCGCGGCTCGACCTGTTTCCCGTACTTCGCATGGTTTTGTACGCGGGAATTTTAAAATTCAAATTTTAATTCGTTGCGCAGGCCAGAACGCAAGGATTTTTTGATGGCGCGCGCGCGCGCACGCGGCAGACAGACAGGGAAAACGTCATCAAAAACGTGGACCACGACCGCGGTACCGCGAATGGCGAGTGTCAGTGTGAAATAGAAATAGTATTGCCTTCTCCCCCTGGCCCCTGTCACACAACAGTGCAAACAACTTGGTAGAGTTTCTTACTTCTAATCTTAAACAAAACGGAAAGGGCACAGGAGGAGAAAGACGAAAAGACTAGACAGAAAACGACGACGGGAAAAGACATCCGGGAAAAGACTCCAAGAAACAACCAAGAACAAGCAGTAATATTGCGACGACAAATCGGGACGACCAATCAGGGACTAATACGTACAGAACACATGACCAAGACCAAGACAACCAGACCACGGACGAATCACACATGACTCTCATTCCCAGACCAAACTAGCACTGCGCATGTACAGCATTCACTTGACAGGCACTCTCACACAGACGGAAGCAGATCCTCACACTCTGACAACGCGTACTCTTGCATGCACCACATACCATAAACGTCACACATCACACCATACTCGCACGTACACTTAGACCATATATGACATCAGACACTGGACTCTACAAGACAAGAACCAAATACAACAACATGCGTAAATCATAGTCGTAATACAATTTCGCAACAAGTAGAACCGCGCTGCTCCGCTGCATGCAGCCAAGTGCCGCGGAGCAGCGGAGCCGCAGTGGAACCCAGCCCTTACGATTAGCGCTATTGAGCAGTGCTCCAGCTCACCATCATGTCGTGGAATGGCTCTGTACTTCCTGTCAGATGTGTACTAAACTTTGCATGTCTGACTGTTCAAGAGCTGGTATAATTTGTTGACTCAGACGCAGAACTTGTGCCCCAGTGTTTTCCTTTTTTATTATGTGGACGGGATATGCGAGGTCTGACTGGAAGACCGTTGGGAATAATGACAGTTGATCAATAATCAGTAATACTAAGTTATAAATAATTCCGCAGTTTGGTCAAGTGTGCCCGGATTGGCATCTATCAGATTTCAGACAGTTTTTGCCTGCTTGCCTGAGTGTTGTTATATCCATGCTTCACAGTGCCTCGTTTTATGCCTGAATGCTTCGTGAAAGGAAATAGTTTGTCCTTGAAGAAAGGAGAAAGAAAGTCAAATGTCCAGTAAAGTGTGTTTGCTTTATTTCTTGCAGTACATTATCGCCATTGGTAGTCCGATGCCTCCTTCCTCCTGCAATAATATCTGTGATCCATATTTGGAGCCTGGAAAGGCATACAGGTAATGTGTGTTTGAAGTGCTGGTCTGCCTTATGAATTCATCTTTCAGTTCTCTCTCTCTCTCTTCTCTCTCTCTCTCTCTCTCTCTCTCTCTCTCTCTCTCTCTCTCTCTCTCTCTCTCTCTCTCTCTCTCTCTCTCTCTCTCTCTCTCTCTCTCTCTCTCTCTCTCTCTCTCTCTCTCTCTCTCTCTCTCTCTCTCTCTCTATCTATCTCTCTCCCTCTCCCTCCCTCCTTCCCTCCTTCCCTCCCTCCTTCCCTCCCTCCTTCCCTCTCTCTCTGTCTCTCTCTGTCTCTCTGTCTCTCTCTGTCTCTCTGTCTCTCTCTGTCTCTCTCTCTCTCTGTCTCTCTCTGTCTCTCTCTCTCTCTCTCTCTCTCTCTCTCTCTCTCTCTCTCTCTCTCTCTCTCTCTCTCTCTCTCTCTCTCTCTCTCTCTCTCTCCCCCCCCCCCCCCTCTCTCCCCCTCTCCCCCCCTCTCCCTCCCCTCCCTCTCTCTCTCTCTCTCTCTCTCTCTCTCTCTCTCTCTCTCTCTCTCTCTCTCTCTCTCTCTCTCTCTCTCTCTCTCTCTCTCTCTCTCTCTCTCTCTCTCTCTCTCTCTCTCTCTCTCTCTCTCTCTCTCTCTCTCTCTCTCTCTCTCTCTCTCTCTCCTGCCAATGTGCATGCGTGTGTGTGTGTTTGTGTGTGTGAGAGAGAGTGAGAGAGTGAGAGATGCCCGAGTGTTCATGCGTGGGCATGTATGTTTGTGCATGTCTGTTTGTGTGTTTTTTGTCACTGTGTGTGTGCGTTTATGCGCGTGTGTGCATGTGTACATGTGCATGCATAGTTTTTGTGTGTATGTGCATGTCTGTGCTTGTGCCTTCATTTTCTATAGCCGTTTCCACACTTCTTGCGGCTTGCACTGCTATTCCTCAACAATTCAAAGAATATTCAATCGAACAGTAAATGGTTTACTGTTAGACACGATGCTGGTCTAAGTCATGTCTGAGTAATAGTCTTAAAAACCAATATCGAACAGAGCAATAAACAAATCATTGTGAATTGTTGAGTGGTAAGCAGCACAAATTGAGCCGTGGCAGCTAGCGAAAGCCGCAATTGGTGCATTCCTTTTGAAAGGGAAACACTCCTTGGCACCAGTCAGTGCCATCAGAGGAGAGCATCTTCAAAGGAAACATTGTCCCATTACGTGGATGGCATTGGGCTAACACCTTTTGGAGCACACTATCTGCATGCAGTGGCTTTGTTGACATGCATGTCTCCATGTGTAGCGTGATGTGCGAAATGTAACTGTAGATACGTTTGGCTACGAATCCCTCCTGAGCAGTGTAATCATTTCTGATTGTTTGATTCATTATCATCCGTAGGGTTGTTGTGGCTGCCCTAACTTTCGGACCAGCTCGAGAGGTACTAGAACAGGACTTCTCTAGCTTGGCTAAGGGCCGTGGCACAACTGTCGCTGCAGCGACCTACTCAACAAACCCCAATGGTGAGTGTCCATAATTTAAGGTAGCTCAAACCACTTTGGAGGTGAAAAAACTTTTACAGAAGAAGTGCTGTTTTCTCTGTCCTAAGTTGTTCTCTAGCATGCATGGACTGCGGAAATGATATTCGTATGGGGAGTACTTATGCATTTTGTTGTACTTGTATTATGGGGCCTCAAAGGTCCAAAAATTGCGTTTTTCATACTTTCAAGTGGCCATAAGTACAACAAAATGCATAAGTACTCCCCATACGAATATCATTTCCGCAGTCCATGCATGCTAGAGAACAACTGGGGACAGAAATTTTTAATGTTGAAAGGATCTCACCGGGTACTCGTTAGATCGCTCGCCAGAAACTCGGCTCATTTGTGCGGCGAGCTCGTTTGCACTAACGAGCACCGTATATGATACAGCATGCACATAACAGCACAGTCAGTGCATATAGTGAATCTCCGTTCGAGCGTAAGTCATGCTTAGTCGTTTTGGAAGTATTTTCTGCAATGCAGCGAAGAACAGGGCTACTTGCAAAAACTATCTGTTCTTACAATGGTGGCTCAACGAAGGTGCAGAAAGGACATCTCGACACTAAATACCTGTCCGAAGTGAAGCCAGTTGAAAGCAGCAGCAACCCCAGCGCTGGCGGTGAAATTCAAAGCAGCTGAATTTAAAAAAAAAGTCTTTGCTTTATCAGTGAAACTCGTTCACTTGCTCGATAGCTCGCTCGTTGGTGGACCTGTTCGCTCGTTTGTTATAGATACGCTCGTTTCAACACTAAAAAATTTAGCTGCTCGCATGCAGTCGTATCTTCTACAGAAGCAAGTCGAAACTTGAATCTTTTAAACATTCCGTAGTTTTTGACAAGACCTAGCCATGTAAGAGAGGTATAAGAGCTATAAGTAAAAAGACCTGTGCCATCATCACACACGCACGCACATACACACACGTGCGCGCGCGCACACACACGCACGAACACACACACCCACACACCCACACACATACATACACACACGCACGCACACACACACACACACATACACACACACACACATGCATGCTCGCGTGCACACCACATACACCCACCCACACATCAAATCAAAGTCTGTTTAAA
The DNA here is from genome assembly GCF_964019385.1 of Sycon ciliatum. Lineage (NCBI taxonomy): Eukaryota > Metazoa > Porifera > Calcarea > Leucosolenida > Sycettidae > Sycon > Sycon ciliatum. The sequence continues at coordinate 24,498,828 of NC_088644.1, forward strand.
TTCGCCTAGAAAATTCCGAAACAAGAAAAAAAGAATGGCTAAGCTAAACAGACTTTGATCTTGTGCATCTACGTGTGTATTGGGTATCGTTATAATTTCTTTCTTTATACTTCCTCCGTTAAGCAAAACTTCGTTGCGTTTTTACAGTTCAGTCCAAATCATTCTATGGCTACGAACATGCTTTGCAAAGTGGAAAACAAGGCAGCATATGAAAGATATTTATTTACAGATGTCACACAGCTCGTTTCGAAGCAGTCCAGCTTCACTCTTCGTCTGAATCTGATGACGACTCACTCCCTGATGACATCGAGTCTGCATCCTCGCTGACTGTCGCCGCCAGCGCTGCCAGCTTTTGTTCCGCAGCCTTTACAAGTTTCCAAGACATGATTATTTTGATCATGGAGATCGCCAAGTTCTTCGCTCGAACTGTGACCGTGACGACCTCCACGGTGGCGCTGATAGTTGTGGCCACTCTCCGGACCGCCATGGAAGGAGCCATACAGACCCAAACAAACGCTCGCCATTTTCGCAGCGGTGTGTTGTGCCAGCACGTTTCCACACCCTGCAGAAGCTCCTTTCTGGTTTCCTTCGCCACGAGTGACACGTATGTCTACAGGCTGTGGAAGAACGCCAAGTCGACGACGTTGAGATCAGGATTTTGCGCTGACTGAACGACAACCTGAATTTCGAACGCTTTTGATTTCCCCTGCGCTGCAAACACAAGTGCATTGAGTTTGGCTGTGTGCGGATGCGCACCATCGACTCGTGCTAGTACAGCAGTGCCTGAGTGCTGGCCGGCTCCTGGACACTTCTTCGAGCCAAGCGGTCTTTCAAACTGTTTCTCATTTTCGCACTTTGTCATGTGCGCGCGCCTGGGGTTGTGTTCTGGTGACATCCTGTCGAGAAACAGTTCTGCTTCGCCGATTTTTTCAAAGCACTCCACGCTTTTCGGAGGTTCAAAAGCCTGTCAGAACAATGGACGACAACTCAGCTACTCTATGTCGGAGATAGATCACTGACATGTATGTCTAATGCCGAAAGAGATACCATGACAAGAACACTAAAAACGCGACGAAGTTTTGCTTAACGGAGGAAGTAGCTCTCTGTGTTAACTTATGTATTGTGCTGTTTTATCTGCCCTTGATGCAGTGAAATCAGGTGCCGGCAGTGGAGCTATTATCGGAAGTGTTGTGGCAATCCTACTTGTCGCTGTTGCAGTGGCTATGTTTGTCTGGTACCGGCACACGCAACCTGGCAGGTATCTACATGTACTGCATGTCTAGCTAGGCACTTGCAGCTCTGCGCCTGCTGTTTGCTTGTTTGAGCGAGCATGATTGCTGAACACAGTGCTGTTAACAGAGTTAGGTCAAGGAGAGGGGAGGGGAGAGAGAGAGGGTGAGAGAGAGAGACAGAGAGAGACAGAGAGAGTGAGTGAGTGAGAGAGTGGGAGAATGAGAGAGAGAGAGAGAGAGGGGAACTTGTGGGATCGCTGGTTACCACTGGCACAATCATACCCTCAGGCCATAGTGTATGAATGGGCGTTTGTCATCGTGAAAGCACCCTGCCTGCTTATGTATGTTCTAATATGGACATAAACACTACTATAACCAGTGAATTTTGATTTGAAAAACTGTGATGATGCCAACCCGCGATAAATCGATCCCTGCAAGCGGATGCGAGCTCTGCTACGTGAGTCAGTGTGACCCGAGTACACTACGGTTGTGTTTGGTTGGGCATTTTCAGAATATAAATGACAACCATTCTGGAATGGGAATTGGCAAGAATCACCTGACCAAACAAACGCACCAGAAGCAACTAGGAATCACTTGACATAACAATTCCATGATGTGGTTGTGGAACGGCGGCTCTCTTCTCTTTTACCCGACTAGTTTTCTTGAGAGAGTCAAGGTACTTCTGAGTGCATGATTTGAGGCACTTGAACCTGATGCTACATTGTTTGGCTCGTGGCAACCATTATCATTTTTGATTCCGGAATGAGAATACTCATTCCAGCATGTGAGGTGGAATGATCATTCTCCAAAAAGAATCATTCTCAGCGATTCCCATTCTGGAATGGGACAACCTAACGCACTTTTTTGACCAACCAAATGGGCGAGAATGATTCCGAGTGATTCCAAGTGATTCCCATTTGGGAATGTGACCAACCAAACGTAACCTAAGGTTCTCACGCCGTACAAACTTAGTGGCACTCTACTGTACGATTTTCCTTTCCCTGGCTGTATAGTCAAGGTGGGGCACTCTACTGTACGATTTTCCTTTCCCTGGCTGTATAGTCAAGGTGGGCCGGGGCGCTCTCGTGAGACCGGGCACTCTCCTGGTACTTTTAAAATTAAAGGTAGTCGTGATTGAACTGTGATTGAACTGTGATTGAACTGTGATTGAACTGTGATTGAACTGTGATTGAACTGTGATTGAACTGTGATTGAACTGTGATTGAACTGTGATTGAACTGTGATTGAACTGTGATTGAACTGTGATTGAACTGCGATTGAACTGTGAATGAACTGTGATTGAACTGTGATTGAACTGTGATTGAACTGTGATTGAACTGTGATTGAACTGTGATTGAACTGTGATTGAACTGTGAATGAACTGTGATTGAACTGTGATTGAACTGTGATTGAACTGTGATTGAACTGTGATTGAACTGTGATTGAACTGTGATTGAACTGTGATTGAACTGTGATTGAACTGTGATTGAACTGTGATTGAACTGTGATTGAACTGTGATTGAACTGTGAATGAACTGTGATTGAACTGTGAATGAACACTATTTGTTTGCTTTTTTCTGATTCGTTTGTTGCTGTGTTGCTGGCCATTTGTGCCGTCTATATTGTCTTTTGACTGTCAGCAGATCGCCAACCATAAAGACACGCAATGTCAACATCTCGGGCAAGATTGAAACTTTGCGGCATAAGATTGGCAGGTCTACAGTGGCTAGCCGCTCCAATGGCGGCAACTGGGAGATGCAAACCAATGCAAACGCCCCATCAAGTTTCTTTGGCAGCGTGACTAGCATCACTGGAGAGCATAAGGGCTTAACGGCTGAAAGCAAGATGACCCTGGTGCCAAACATGCAGTTGGGAAGTGCGATGAGCACTAAGGATGCCATGTCAGTTTGTTCCATGACCTCTGGTCTAGTAACTGGAGTGCTGCCTGTGGAGGATTCGACTCTGTCAAAGCCCATTGATGTCAAGGACATGAGGATCGAGACTAAAACACGCTCTGCTAATGATGATTTGTTATTTGCTGAAGAATTTGAAGTGATCAAGACCATCGGAGCCAATCAGCCGGCTAATGCATCACGACTGGAGGTGAATAAGCCAAAGAACCGCTATACGAACATCTTGGCGTATGACCATTCAAGAGTGGCGCTGGCACCCAGGTCAACTGACAGTGATTACGTCAATGCTAACTTTGTCCATGTAAGTCAGATGGTGTCATTAGGGAGGTTTCGCTCTACGTAATTACGTATGAAAATCCGTATGTCGTACGCGCCGGGGAGCGAGGGCAACTTTCATACGTAAATCTCTCTACGGATTTCTGTTGGAAAGCTCTTTCCTACGTTGGGTCCTCCGTAGGACTTTTTGAAATATTTTTTCGCATTTTCCGCATTTTGTCCATGGCAACATTCAAGCCGCGCGAAACACAAGGTACACACACCGTACACCACGTGCAAAATATCATGGAAAACGCGGTTTCGGTTCATGGTGCATGGGGTGGGCGCATGCAGGCAACGCGTCTCCAAAGCAACAACGCATGTTGAGCGGTGGTGGAGAAATCACGTAGAGCGAAACCCAACAGCTCTGATTTTTACGTATGAAAGTTCGTGCAGTTCATACGTTATTTTCATACGTAATTCCGTAGAGCGAAACCTCCCTATTGTAATCGTTACCGGCATTATGGGCGTTACGTGACTGAAATCACCTCTATGCTGTGCATGCAGTGGAAACCATTGCTTTTGTATCCAGTGGCAAACAGTGCTTCAGTCCGTTTCAAAAAGATTTGCAATCCTGGCGATCGCCTGCGGATTTTGGCGTCTTACCGTATGAGCACTCGATCGCTGCCTGGAAAAACTCACTGTGAACTCGAAGAAATATTCCGCGCGAAAGGAGGAAAAATGACTACAACTCACTCACGTTGATACAGTCATGTACGTCTGGTTTACAACAAACGAGTTCTTCCTCGTATCGATAATGGAGTCAAAGAGGACATGTCGAAACGAAAGTGTTGTAAATGTTGACCAGCGGCATGGGTCCCAATTCGTTTTGTGACCAAAATAGTTTCTTTGAGCTGCGATGCAATTTACTCACCGTGTGATGAAAACGACATCGACACGGACAGTCCGACTCATTCCCAAGGCCATGACTTGGCAAAGCTATCCGTGTGACTTCGACGACATTTTGAGAAAAGCAGACGCTTGTGAATGCTGATAGAAGACGGCGTTGACTGCTAAATTCAAATAAATTGGCGATCTTGAAATACTAAAATAAATCTCAAAAAGCTTCAGCGCGATGACTTCCATATAATTCACTCTCACCATTGCGTTGTTATGGGGGGGGGGGGGGGTGTTCACATGGCGTAAGCCAGTCCAGTGGTGCTCAAAATTTTAGATTTGAAGACAAAAGACCAGGGTTAGGTGAAGAGAATTTAATTTGGGGTACAGAGAAACAGTCCCCTATTAGATGGTGTAGCGGTATGTCAGTGTTTGTGCAGCTATTGAAATTTTGAGTATGAACGAGACGCACCGAAAGTACCGAAAATAAAAGTAGGCCGTAAATCCGTGAAATTACAGTAACCTCTATACACAGGTTTGTTATCACATTGTAAACTGCAGCTACTTAGTCTTTAGGTGCTTGAACTCATGAATGATGTAGCGCCGCGGTATCAATGAACTATGACCACGAATTGTTGTCGTTCAGTTATGCTGAGTTGAACAATATTGAATAGGCTTGACTCAAGTCACGGTGTGCACATGCAATGTCACCTGATTATGGCTTTGAATGTGGCGAATTGTCCTTTGGAATTCCGCTTTCACTGTGCATGCACGCCTGCAAGTGGTTAGTAGTGCTGCATCTTTCTCATTTACCTTCTCTCTCCTGTTTTCCTTGCAGGGCCACCAGAAACGGAATGCGTACATAGCTTGCCAGGGCCCACTGCCCAACACCGCCGTGGACTTTTGGCAGCTGATCTGGGAGAACAAATGCCCTGTTATCGTCATGGTGACTCAGCTCGTGGAACGTGCCCGGGTAGGTTGTTAACTCCCCTGCCTCGATTGATGTCGTTTTGAAAACCCCAATCGGCCAATGTTGAATGACGGCCAAAAGTCTCATTTCGAGATCGGCCAAAGTTTCTCACCGGCCAAACATGTGTTGATTTACAGTAGTCCATCTTGAACATAGCCTCTCTTTCTCTCGTCGCCTTCTGAACTGCCATGGGATGTGTTGTTAGATTAAGATGTGTAGGTTTCTAAGACCAGTCAGTCCACTTTGCTGTTGTGATTGTAGGCAAAGTGTCACATGTACTGGCCTACTAGCTTGCAGGCACCTATTGAGATGGGAGACCTGACTGTGACAATGCTGGAAGAAGACACAAGCTGTGCAGACTGGCACGTTCGCAAGCTGGTTATCTCTGATGTAAGTGTCGACTATGGCTGCGTGTTGATGCTAGCTTTACCTCTATGACTGCGTGTTAATGCTAGCTTGACCTCTATGACTGCGTGTTGATGCTAGCCTGACCTCTATGACTGCGTGTTGATGCTAGCTTGATTTTTATGGCTGATCTTGCTTCTTCCACGTAAAAGTGCTTGTACGCTCTTTGCCAGGAGAAATAAAAAATAAAAAATGCAAATCACTGCCAAGCTTCCCTGATGTGTGTGTGTGTGTGTGTGTTTTATGCCGTTCATTTTGCTACGATTAGGGTACAAGAAAGCACGTTGTCAAGCACTTTGCATTCCAGGCATGGCCGGATCATGGCGTACCGTCAACGTCGGATGTGCTGGTTCGCTTTATCTTCACTGTCCGTCAGAATACGCCAAGCGACACATCTGCACCACTATGCGTGCACTGCAGGTAAGCATAGCATACACTGCTCCCTGGAAGAAGACCCCATGATGTGACTGTGATTGTGTGCAGTGTGTTTAGCCTTACCCAGCCTTTCGGTCCGAAATAACAGCACTATGAGTCGTTTCAACCCGCCATGAACACAGATTGACTGGTTCGTTTATAGGGGATTCACACACACGGGTAAAACCACGGTTATGAGAAAGTTGTTATGGAAACTATGGTACAGGGGGAAAGGAAGAACCTCTCGGGAAAAATTGGCAAAGCCGTGGCCGTGGGCCTCAGGGCATTTGTCAAGGGAAAAATCCCATGGCTAAGACGCGCATGCGTAGATCTTGTCTTTGGCGAGAACTCTGGACCCTAGTTGTACGAGTGCATTGCAACTTGCATTTTCAGACAGTTCCCATCGGAAAATCGTGCATGGCGAATGCAAAATATAGTACAGATCGATGCAGAATGTACTACAAAAATGCAGTACAGATTATTTTTTTAATTGCCCGCCACAAGTTCATGGCCAAACATGCGGCCAAGGGAAAACTGACCACTCCGTTGACCGAAGGTCTGAACTTTTACCTTGTCCCGTGACCTCAGGTTTCCCCGTGAGTGTGAATCCCCTATTGTATGACATATTGCCCTTGACCCGGGTTAAAGTTTCGCCCCGGGTTGATTTCAATCCTCCCCTTGAGGGGAGAGTTGAAATAGAAAAATCGTACTACAGGTCTACTCTCCATATAACGTAATCTCTGGGACCACGCAAACATTATGTTTTATCGAGAGTTATGTTATGTAGAAAACCGTGTGTAAAATACAAGATGCACCTCAAAATGAAGGGTATTACAAGGCGGGTTCAACCGTGCAAACATATACACACGTACCACCATCGACATCAGATACCATCAATGCCGCAGAATATAATGCACATAGGACTAAACTGGCTACCTACGGCTACAGCTTGATTGTGCCGCGCACGTGAATCTACGTTGTATCGAGAGTGTACACGTCGGGGACTGCGCCGTTGGGTGCGTTATGCCGAGGTTTACGTTATGTAGGACTAAACTGGCCTAAACTGCCTAGCGACAGCTACCGCTTGATCATACCGTGCACGTGAATTTATGTTGTATCGAGAGTGCGCACGTCGGGGACCGCCGCAGCGTGTGTTATGTCGAGGTTTATGTTATGTAGGATTATGTTGTGTAGAACAAAATTTGTATGGGAGTGATGCTGTTTCGGCGCGGGATTTGTCTTTTTTATGTACTAACGAGGTTTATGTACAAGTGAGAGTTGTTATATCGAGAGCAGACCTGTACCATACTTCTGTGCACATCTCGTGCCAGGTTCGAACAGCACTGCACAGGCAATTTCGCGCGAAAGCATTCACGTGACCCTACAGGACTCTAGAAGTGGACTTTTTGTGGAATATCAGTAATTGACCCGGGTCTACTGTTTTCATGTAAACACCCACCTATTTTTTTTTCATCGTACAGACTTTCAACCCGGGTTGAAAATTCTCGTGTAAACACAGCCTTGCATGCATGTGGTACAGCACCTGTACTGATTGTACTAGCAGACGTGTGTATCTATGACTTCAAAATACATGAATACATGACTTTCTGCTTTGTTCATGTGTTTGTAGCGCGGGCGTTGGTCGCACTGGTACCTACATCTGCATGGACACCGCTCTCTACCAATTGGTTCAAAACCGGATTGACATATTCGGCATTGTTTGTGCCATGCGCACGCAGCGAAACTTGATGGTGCAGACGGAGGTAAGTGCATTGCTAAGTTCTACGAGTAATATCAATCTCACTGTTAACTGTTAGTACATTAGGATAGGTATTGCTTGCTGGATTCAAGTCCTCAACGGAATGCGGGTCGTATCCAGGAGCCAACGTAACTAGCTGCATTCACGGAAATCAAGGCAACTGGGGCTGGATGGGCGGCATGCGTAGCTGGTATGTTCTATGCATATGTGGGCTGGATGGGCGGCATGCGTAGCTGGCATGTTCTATGCATATGTGGGCTGGATGGGCGGCATGCGTAGCTGGCATGTTGTATGCATATGTGGGCTGGATAATCACCAATATAGCTGCTCCCTCCCCTGGTCCTGCGCATGCACATGATCGGTCAACCAGTCAACCAGTCGCAGTCAATCAGATTCTCCCCTCAGCAGCTGTGACTACTCGCCTGAGGTAGTAGCCTCTGATTGGCTGAGATTGGTTGACCATTGATGTTCAAAGCCAGGGCAGGAGAGGCTATAAAAGTAATCATTTCAGGAGGGGAGGTGGTTGGGGTTTGGGATAGACAAATTCCTCAGAGTTCAGCATGTGTTTTCTTCTTGGCCTGCTGATGTCTGAACTCTTGTTGTTTCTGCATGAGGGAGGAAAAAACAAGCCTGGAGAAGAAATCATAAAATTCTGGCCATCCCAAACCCCGACCACCATCCCCTCCTGGAATGATTACTTTTATAGCCTATGCTGGCTCTGAACTTCACACCTGAAATGATTGGTCAATCAGAGTTCAGCAAGCCTGCTGATGGCTGAACTCTTGTTGTTTCTGCATGAGGGAGGACAAACAAGCCTGGAGAAGAAAATCTAAAATTGGGGTTTGGGATGGACAATTTTTTTAGGTGGCCGGGGTTTGTTGCATCCTGAGGAAGGTGACTAGATACAATCTTAAGTCACTGTTCGAAATATTATACTGTGCTACTGTTGTTCCTGCTCTTTCACCAGGCTCAGTATGTGTTCCTGTACAAGGCTATGGATGCAATGGCTACTAAATTTCTAACAGTACAAGACAATACACCAGGTACGTTTAATATTAATGTCTAGAATGGACTCTGAAATCGTTCACTGTACTTGCAGGAATCGCCGTGTCATTCGTTTGCTATTCATCTCCCAGCCTGTTGATAACTTTGCATATTTCTCTATGGAGTTAACATCGATAACTCGCCATTACATCATCCCGCCAGTTGACTATTCGCTGAATTCCAATCCTGCTGGAGGGAATATGTACTGAATTCCAATCCTGCCGAAGGGAAGACTTGTAGGAAAATAGAAGTCATTAGACTAGAGCTAGAGTCAGATACACTTTAAATCATTCTGGCTCAGCCCCTCATCCTCTATCCTATGATTCCCATCCTAAATCTTTCTACAGTGCAGCAAATTGTCATGTTGAATCTGTTGAATCTCGTTTGTCTTACATGTAGGTGCAACAGGTGCGGAATCTCTGAACCACCTTGCCATGCTTGCACTGGAGAACCAGCCGCCGTCATCGTATATTTAGTTTGTCATGTGCTACAACTACTATACTATGACCGCTACTGATACTCATCCATAGCATAGCGCAATGGTGCCGCCGCATGTTTCTTATGTATGTGCTTTTTTTACAACGCCGTTTCTTGATGCCAGCGTGCAATCATCGCATCGATTCCCCAGGGAACAGCTGGCTTGAACTATGCGCTGGCTGCAATGAAAATGGCATCTTCTGAGAGGTGACGAATATTACATCCATCCCCGTTGCGCCCGTTCTAGCTTGGTTTTGTTCAATCTACATAAACTGTATAATATGTATGGACCTTTTTTTTCTTTCATTTTTACATGAAGCTCTGGATAGCTTCGTGTGAAGCTCTGGCTAGCTTCACATGCCATCATAGTACTCGAACCAACAGCATGCCATCCGTTCTTGAGGATGTTTCCAAATGACTAGGTGAGCAGCTGATTGGTCTTATTCTTCTATTTTCCATAGCTGACATTTTACGCAATCAGTTTGACATTCTGCTGGCTATCATGCATGTATTTCAACCCATTTTTCTTTATGAATCAGTTGAGGTTTTCTTGTAGTCATTGTCCCAAGCATTTTGGCCCCATTTAAACGATCTGTTAGTGCTGTTCACAATAGCAAGCGCCCGAGTTAATCAGTTGAAGAATTTCCCAAACATTCTCATGTTGTCTTTTAAGAGGTGGTTCGCTACATTTTCAGCGACCGCCATAACCGCTTTGTGGTCACTTTCACCAACATTTTATATTCGTAATAATTCGCTTATTGTTGGTAGACTAGCAGAGAATAATTATGCTGATTATGAATCTGCAATAAAGTTTGGCGATTCCCGTATCCGTTACTTGTGGTATTAAGATTGGAATTTCGGGCAAAATAATGACCTTGGGACCGCTGGAACAGTCAGAAGATCGGCAGCCCCTATGTCATTGTACATCTACACACTTACACATTTTGTACACATCCATAGAAATTGACAAAAGTCACATTCAAGTTAGTAATAGTAGTATGCATCCTATGCAAGCCAAAATAACTTACTTCCTCCGCGTCATTAAAATTGTCGCTTCCCAGAGCGATTTTTCGAAATTATTTTGTCCACTCGAAGGGCAAAGAAATCAGCTAGAAATTGAGGCAGAGCATTGTCGACGGACCAAGCTTTAGTTTGTGGCCCCCCGCTTCGCTGCACTTGCAGCTAAGGTCAACGTCTTCACCAGAGTTTGAGGCAGACCCTTCAGCACTCAACAATGCTCTGAAAAAGACGCGCGTTCAAATTCAGGTCAAGAAACTTCGTTTTCAAGCGATCCATGCCTCCAGGTGGCAAGCGATGAAGGCAAGGTAGCATTTTTCAAGTACACTGTAACGACCTTCCAGCGGGATAGGGTAAGCAGTTCTGCACCTTCTTTCCTTGGCAAGCGCTTCGCTGATTTTGTTGGAGTTTTCAGACCTGCTACCTTCGCAGCAACATGCACCACAAGTAGCGCATTTTAGGAATTTGAGACCACTTTGTTCTTGCCATCGTCAACTTCAGCAGTTCGTATTCAGGAGAGATACCAGGATTCTTATACCCAAGCTTGCAGTCTTGACAAATGCCCACGCGAACGATGTGGGACGGCACGAAATCCAGAAAACGAAATGCGCTCTGGGGCGGAATAGTGCGGAGCGCGATGAATTTGCTTGGTGCGGAAGAGAGCTCCGACAAAGTCCGAGACCACCACGGCTTCAGTGACAAGTAGACATTGCGCAGGAAGGGTCACACCAGTGTTCGAACACAGAAAACAGTGATTCCGACAGTCTGACTAACACGAGCCAAGTCACAAATATTGCGATGTGCGAAGCGACAATTTTAATGACGCGGAGGAAGTACTACACAGTACACATTTTGGAATGTGGATTGCAAAGAGCTAGCCTGGAGCCTGTTCTATTCCTTAGTCTGATGGCTGGCCATGGCGTCAAGTCCTGTGCAGAACAAGACATTTCCCGTCGTTTCATCGTTTTCTTCTCCATTGTGCATCTACAGTTGCGCTCGATGAAATCCGACCCGGAGTGCATATCTGGCGCCCTCAACTTGCACGGCCCTTGACGCCCTGGAAGTGGCACGAATGCGGCTGGACGTACACATGTACAAATACAGTGATGTAATCAGAAACTGGTCCAGGGCGCCAGCTTTGCACTTTGGGTCGGATTTCAGTGAGCGCAACTGTAGAAGATCCACAGCTTTGGCTATCCACTCTCTGTCACTCATGTAGGTAGACGACGACACTCTACTATTCACAAAACATCCCCAGCCACGCACAGTGGTAGTAGAAACAAAGGTTGATATGTACCGAGGGATTTCATCCCGCCATGGGCCGCAACAAGTGGTTGCGGAAGTCGACTTTCCCCACATGCTTCCTATAATTATAGGGGCGCGACACTTGCAGCCAACGTTATTTCCACTCTCATGGTTTGTACACATTGAAAATACACTGCGCCCAGTGTTGTTCAAACAAGTGGCAGTGATTTTCAGTGTAATAGAGAAGGAAGTTGCGCACAACGAAAAAACATCGGGTTTGGACGTCACAGCCTCGGGTAACGACAGTTCATATGAATGTTCCGCCACTTTCGACCAAAACAGAGCTCAGCAACGGAAACTAAAAAATATTTACTAGCCATCATCGCACTGCAACACACAGACCTCAAACATGCGCGTCTCCGACAAAAAATGATTCCCACCCTCTTTTTGAAACCTACGAAATTTCGTCACGTACAACTTCCCCCGTAATGGGCCACACTTGCACACCCAACACCGGAACGCCACCCACGGCTCTTAGACACATCCCGATCTCCCACCACGGCCCCTGGCTATCGTGCCCAAACACACCCTGGCCTCGATAAAGTGCCTCCGATAATCTAGTTTCCAAACTGTCAAGGTAAACCTATCAGTCATCAGCGGACTTTGTTGGTCAAAATCAGCATCAGGTCTGTTGTTCGCAAAGCACAACATGCATGCAGAAAATCAAATTCGAAAAAAGCAATTACATGACGCCTACCTTTTTACGTCAACAATGCTTCAGCTAGCTTCAAGTAAGAACAATGCTTCATCCAGCCTCAAGGAAGTGTTCAACGCGTTAGAAGGCAACTTTGGTGTCAGGTATGTCTGCAAAACCCATGCAGAGTTTCTTGTACAAGGCAGTAACAGATACCAATGCTCTGTGTACGACTATGCAGTTGTTGGCGGCATAGATAGCTGCTGCAGGAAGTAGTTCCCGAGGTACAGCTGACGCATCCTGATGGCATGGCTTAACTCCTGGAGTTTCAGCATGTCTCAGAATCCACGGGTAGTTTGTGGGTATCTACAAGGCTTGGGAAGTCAAACAGCAAAACATCCTGCTCCTTGCCACTGTCCGCATGACACGGTGTACATGTATCTGTGGTAGCATTCCGTTCACCTTCATTGGCACTTCCGCCGTTGGTATTGAGATGCGAGTCCAAACTCACCTCATTTCTGGCTTCGCTCTGAGCATCCACAGGAACATCCCATTCTCCTTCACTGTTGGTTGCACTCTGAGCATCAACAGGGACATCCCATTCATTGTCACCGTTGGTTGGACTCTGAGCATCAACAGGAACATCCCATTCTCCTTCACTGTTGGTTGGACTTTGAGCATCGACAGGAACATCCCACTCATTGCCATTGTTGGGTGGACTCTGAGCATCCACAGGGACATCCCATTCATTGTCACCGTTGGTTGGACTCTGAGCATCAACAGGAACATCCCATTCTCCTTCACTGTTGGTTGGACTTTGAGCATCCACAGGGACATCCCACTCATTGCCATTGTTGGGTGGACTCTGAGCATCAACAGGAACATCCCATTCTCCTTCACTGTTGGTTGGACTTTGAGCATCGACAGGAACATCCCACTCATTGTCATTGTTGGGTGGACTCTGAGCATCAACAGGAACATCCCATTCTCCTTCACTGTTGGTTGGACTTTGAGCATCCACAGGGACATCCCACTCATTGCCATTGTTGGGTGGAATCTGAGCATCAACAGGAACATCCCATTCTCCTTCACTGTTGGTTGGACTTTGAGCATCGATAGGAACATCCCACTCATTGTCATTGTTGGGTGGACTCTGAGCATCAACAGGAACATCCCATTCTCCTTCACTGTTGGTTGGACTTTGAGCATCGACAGG
>NC_088644.1:25135217-25174662 GCF_964019385.1 Sycon ciliatum
CTCTCACTCACTCTCACTCACTCTCACTCACTCTCACTCACTCACTCACTCTCACTCACTCACTCACTCGCACTCACTCACTCACTCGCACTCACTCACTCACTCGCACTCACTCACTCTCACTCACTCACTCTCACTCACTCACTCGCACTCACTCTCACTCACTCACTCTCACTCACACTCACTCACACTCTCACTCACTCTCACTCTCACTCACTCTCACTCTCACTCACTCTCACTCACTCACCTCTACTCTCACTCACTCTCACTCACTCTCACTCTCACTCACTCTCACTCACTCACTCTCACTCACTCTCACTCTCACTCACTCTCACTCACTCTCACTCACTCTCACTCACTCTCACTCACTCTCACTCACTCTCTCCCCCTCTCTCCCTCACTCACTCTCACTCACTCTCACTCACTCTCACTCACTCTCACTCACTCTCACTCACTCTCACTCACTCTCACTCTCACTCACTCTCACTCACTCTCACTCACTCTCACTCACTCTCTCACTCACTCTCACTCACTCACTCACTCACTCTCACTCACTCTCACTCACTCTCACTCACTCTCACTCACTCTCACTCACTCTCACTCACTCTCACTCACTCACTCACTCACTCACTCACATCACTCTCACTCTCACTCTCACTCTCACTCTCACTCTCACTCTCACTCTCACTCTCACTCTCACTCTCACTCTCTCTCTCTCTCTCTCTCTCTCTCTCTCTCTCTCTCTCTCTCTCTCTCTCTCTCTCTCTCTCTCTCTCTCTCTCTCTCTCTCTTCTCTCTCTCTCTCTCTCTCTCTCTCTCTCTCTCTCTCTCTCTCTCTCTCTCTCTCTCTCTCTCTCTCTCTCTCTCTCTCTCTCTCTCTCTCTCTCTCTCTCTACTCTACTCTACTCTACTCTACTCTACGTGACTTTCTTTCACTTTGTTTGGTGGCTCACCAAAATTCTTAAACTATCACCTAGCCGTTAGAAAATTAATGTTAGCAGCTTGTGATTGGATTTCTCACCTGCCATTTTCTTGAAACCCCTGGCACTGTGTTGCTGGAGAATTGAAACTTCTCATTCTCACACTTTGCCCAGTAATCTTGCGCCCATGTTTTGTAGTATAAATCTGACCATCTCCACCTGATATCATCCTATTCAATATCACCTTCTCTGATGAGCCTTATGAAGGCGAAACAGCTGTCAGGAGGAATTTCAGTATCTACCTGCAACCCTTCCTTGTATGGCTGTTGGTGTGTGTAATGGCTACCGAGGGTAGCAGTGAGTCGGCTGTGAGAGCGCATGGAGGAGAGGAGAGGAAGAGTTCTTTAAATAATAATAAAAAAATTAAATGATGTTGAGTTGCCAGTAATCCTTCTGATGAGATGGCGACGAAAACGTTTAAGGAACAAGCTTTTATACATGAAAACAAGTTTTGCTGATGGTGTTTGTACTGAGTGCGCAGCTTACTCTATTTATTGCGTTAATAATAATAATAATAATCGCCAGACCCACCAGGACTCGAACCCGGGACCTTGCTTGTCCTGAGCAATGCTCTAAAAAAATCGCCAGACCCACCAGGACTCTGGCGATTTTTTCTCTTTTCAGGCAGTTCACTTCCCCTACTGTTCCTTTGAATTTGAAGTTCTCCCAATCCTTTTATAAATTTATCACTCTCTTTCACTTCTGGTAGGGTCCAGAAACTAACCGTGGTTGGTCCCATGGGGGAGGGAGAAAGACCCAAGTGCCATCAGTATGTGTGGCACGTGTTGTGAGCTGCCTTTGGAGTGAAAACCTTGTCAGCGCCTTCTAGGTTCAGCCCGGTCCCATAGCTCAGTGGTTAGAGCATTGCTCATGACAAGCAAGGTCCCGGGTTCGAGTCCTGGTGGGTCTGGCGATTTTTTCTCTTTTCAGGCAGTTCACTTCCCCTACTGTTCCTTTGAATTTGAAGTTCTCCCAATCCTTTCATAAATAATAATAATAATAATTAAAAAGCTTACGTGGAGATAAAAATGTAATCAACGCAATAAATAGAGTAAGCTGCGCACTCAGTACAAACACCATTAGCAAAACTTGTTTTCATGTAAATAACTAAGCTTGTTCCTAAACGTTTTCGTCGCCATCTCATCAGAGGATTACTGGCAAATCAAAACTAGCTCTAAACTCAATATATATATGTTGCTTTTCTGTTTGGTCTCGTTCACGTAGTCAAAGGTATCTGCGTGTATTGGAGTCTATCTACATTTTTACCACCAAGCCGATTTTGTGTAGGCAGAAAAAGAATTTGTTTACGTTGAAATTGTTTGTGAATTTAGATCAGTAGTTCTCGTTTGTAGTTACTTTCTAGTGGTGAATTTATCGCATCTGTTGTCACCTGATATCGTTGATTGATGTAATGTTTCTTTCAGCTCTCATTTTCTCGCGCTAGGTAGGGTCTAAATTATTACTTGCATTGTGCATATATATATTGAGTTTAGAGCTAGTTTTGATTTGCCAGTAATCCTCTGATGAGATGGCGACGAAAACGTTTAGGAACAAGCTTAGTTATTTACATGAAAACAAGTTTTGCTAATGGTGTTTGTACTGAGTGCGCAGCTTACTCTATTTATTGCGTTGAATAATAATAATAATAATAATAATAATAATAATAATACAACCTGTAACTAAAAACCACCGTGACTAGCGACCAGCCTGGTACTACAGACCACTTCGCAAGGCACGGACGGTCTCACATTCATATATGGCTGTGCGGTGCAAACCTCTAACTAAGGACCACCTGCCACTAAAGACCGCTTTCTCTGGCCCCAAGGGGTGGTCGTTAGTCACAGATTTTACTGTACTTTGTAACATAATTATGCTACACAAGTAGAACTTCAGAGATATATATTTAAACTAAATTATTAAAAAGGGAGCTGTCACTAACAATGTATTAGCTTACTTTGTGGTTTGGGGGCTGTTGATAATGATGGTGAACTTCGTTTTCTTCTGAGGCGACTGCGAGTCGGTCAAAACTACCCACGCGAAGGTGTCCAAAATTGCCCCGAAGTACAGTGTGATGTGACGATCGACATAAGGACTCACGAAACTTGGCCAAGAGAAATATTAAAACTCCATCTGTTGTCATACGCAATATTATCTCCACTCCACCCCAAGTAAATGCATACTAGCAGTGTTCCCAAATCCGTTCCGGAATAGTTGTTAGGGGAGCGGCCACCTTAGTCTCCAATCTCACTGGCTGGCTCTTCATGCTTGACAAAATCACGCAAGTCGGTATCACGTAATGAACTTTGTTTTGACCTTCAAACCTTGCTGGCACAAGAAAGCTACACACGACTGCACCGTATACCAAACTTGCCAGGGTAGTTAGTTGAACACACACACGCACGCACGCACGCACGCACACACACACACACACACACACTGGTGACAGGGTGGGTCTGCTCACCTGCAAAACCAATTCTGGTACTGACAACTTGCAAACCACCAAACTACTTGCCAGTGAAGCTGTTTCGTGAATCACTAGCAAGTAATGCAAAAAGCCAATTTTTCGCAATACACCATTTGCTGCGCAGTACAGCGAAAAGCAAATAAATCTCATAGTAGTACTAGAACTGCTGAACTAAACACGCTCTTGGTCTAACTGGACTTCTGTGTCTATTACTGTTGGCGTTGTTAAGATGCTTTAACACCTAAGCTGGGGAGTTTCTCCCCGTTTGTCCCATCGCTACCCTTGCGTTTTGTAGGCACTGAGAAGAGTACTATAACAACAACAACGACAACAACAACAGAAGCACCACATTCTGGTCATGGACAGACAGCACTATCCACCTTCTTCGAGAAGCCCTTTCACGCACAAATCTCAACCACCATCCAAACCAACACGACCCATGCCCAGTTGACACCTTCTGGCGATCCTGGCGCGACAAAGTCCTGAGCATCGCCCAAGAACACTGCCAAGTTTCTCGCACTCACCCCCCTTGGGACAGGAAGAACGTGCCAGCGCGACCATGGATATCAAAGGGCCTCTTGAAAGAGATCAAGGATAAGCACAGAAAACACAGAATATACCTCCACTCACGCTCGCCCGACGACTGGAACACGTTCACTGCCCAAAGAAACCGTGTCACCACCCTCCTGCGTCGTGCAAAATCGGATTTCGTAAACAACTCAACAGCCTCCTCTACTTCCCTACACCGCCTCATGAAGCACCTCACTACAGCTACAAAACAACGCATACCCGAACTCGTCAGCCAAGCAACTCCTGCAACGACACCAGCACAAAAAGCCGCTGCCCTCAACGAATTCTTCATTTCACAGAGCAAGCTGTCCGTGGCCAATGCGGATGAGCAAACTCCAGCCATCAACACCACCCCTGACATCCTCAGTCCCCTTCAAGAAATCTCGACTTCCCAAGCTGAGGTCGAAAAACTCCTCCGCGGAGTTGATACCAATAAAAGCCCCGGGTTCGACTCTATTCCAAACCGCCTACTCAAAGAAGCGGCTAAGGAACTTGCACCGTCGTTATCGTCCCTCTTTAATCTATCGTTCCAAACCGGAGAAATCCCACAGGAGTGGAAAGACGCCACCATTACTCCAGTACCCAAGCCCGGTGACCCAACCCAACCAACAAATTACAGACTCATCTCTCTCTTGAGCACTACATCAAAAATCCAAGAAAAAATTGCACATCAACTCCTCTACAAGCACATCACACCCCACCTGCCCAACCAGCAGTCCGGATTCCGTGAGAAAGACGGCACTGAGCAGCAGCTCGCCCGTCTCGTCCATACCCTCTCCACTGCGAGAGACGACGGGAAACACGTCAATGCCTGCTTTTTTGATCTAAGCAAGGCCTTCGATCGTGTGTGGCATGCAGGCCTTCTAGCAAAACTCTCCCACTATGGTGTCCAGGGCAACGCCCTGGAGTGGTTCCGACGGTACTTGTTGGGGCGTCGGCAAAGGGTCCACCATACCCTCTCCACTGCGAGAGACGACGGGAAACACGTCAATGCCTGCTTTTTTGATCTAAGCAAGGCCTTCGATCGTGTGTGGCATGCAGGCCTTCTAGCAAAACTCTCCCACTATGGTGTCCAGGGCAACGCCCTGGAGTGGTTCCGACGGTACTTGTTGGGGCGTCGGCAAAGGGTCCAGGTGGATGGCGACCTATCGCCTTTCCTCGAGATCCCTGCCGGCGTCCCTCAGGGATCTGTTCTTGGGCCGCTTCTATTCCTCCTCTACACCATAGACCTTCCACACGCATGTGAGAATCCCGGCACCACCTGTAGCCAATTTGCAGATGACACCGCTCTGATTTCCATAGCGAGAACTCTTCAAGACTGCACCCGAAACCTACAACAGAGTGTCACAGCAGCTGGAGACTGGCTTCAAAGATGGCACCTGCTGGTTAACACAAAGAAAACAGTCATCCTCCCGTTCTACCACAATAACCGCCCCCCTGAACAGCTACCCCAGATCACCCTCAGGAATAGTCCGCTTACCGTAGCACAAAAACACAAACACCTCGGAATAATCTTTCAGCATGACCTCCGTTGGACGGAGCATGTTGAATACATAGTCAAAAAATCACTCAAGTCTTTCAATATTCTTTTTAGACTAAGGTCTACACTCACCAGTGATTCTTTATCTCACATCTATCAGACATACATACTACCTATATTCTCATATGCGAGCAATGCTCTCACACCGTTGTCACACACTTCCCTTGACAGGCTAGAACGACTCCAGCGGAAAGCCGCCAGAATGTGTCTCCACCTTCCCCTTTACACACACTTAGAACACTCCCACCTTTTGCATCGCATCAAATGGCCAACATTATTTTCACGCTTTAAAGTTAAACATATACTCTTCGCGCATTCTCTGCGCCACAATTATGCCCCACCACATATACTCTCGCTGCATACTGCTAGCAACGTGCAACCTTCGTACAATTTACGTCGCTCTCGTACTTGGCACTTGCCAACTCCGCAGACTGACCGCTGTCTCCATTCTCCCCTGTACAAGGCCCTTCATTACTTTAATTGCCTGCCCGCCCAGCTTCGCGAAATCCCTTCTCGTACTCCCTTCAAATCCGAGATATCCCTGCTGTTGCACAACTCTGTATGCTCGTGTAGCGACCACCCCTGCCCGCACACTTAAGTACACAACTCTGTATGCTCGTGTGGCGACCACCCCTGCCCGTACACTTAAGTAGTCATTAACCCCTAGGCCCTGCCCACCCAATTCTTCCCCACTCTTTCTCCTTTCTCACACTATTATCTCTTATCTCTTATTGGCCACTGGCTATCGTGAGAATAAAGATTTGAAACAACAACAACAACAACAACACGGCAGAGTACAGGTACCACCTTACCTTCATTTTCATCGCCTCAATCACGACAAGTACGGTGTCTTTTTCCACCTTGTCACCGCTCTGGCATAACACCTACGAGAAAGAACCAGCAGAGGAGACAGGTAGAAGCACAGCCAGGTTGACCATAACATTGTAACAAAGTTAGGCACAGCCTACGAGAAATGAACCCTTCCCTCTCTTGTGCCGACTACATGTAACTACAGAGCAAAACACTGAAGTCGTTTGTCGAATAGCCCGTTTCGTTTTCTCCACTTGTTATCCTCTTCTCTCACATTCACTCAGCAATGTATATAGAACCTACACGGATTTTCATTCCACAAACTTCTCGCTATGTACGCTATGAATTTATCACGCTTGCATCTGCATTTAGGTACGCATTTCGCTGCTGTCTCTTTGCTTGTAAAGTCCTCGGATGAAAGTGTTCCGGAAAAGCTAAGGAGTGATTCGTTTCAACTAAACCAAGGTCCTTGCTGCTGGTGTGCTTTTCTCTCTCTTTACAGCCAACATACACATGGATTCAGTGGAAGGAGATTATAGTAAAGAAGACTACGGTTGAAACATTTTTAAGTTCTGACGATCTGATTGGGGAAGTTGGAATATGCATGCTATGACATGCTGAACGTCTCAGAGAGCAGAGAAAGCTACCCAGCACACTGCAGACACAATCACCATAGCAATCGCGATCTGCTACGCGGCCACTGTGAGGACCTGGGTAGCTGTTTTACCGTCCTAGAAAGAATACACATGTGCAGAGAAGGTGTGTAATAAGATTCGACTTTTCGGACCAGCTAGACCTTAGCAGTGACGGCACTTGAAATTTGACTACTTTGCAAGGGAAAAAGTGGACCTCTTGAAAAGTGTCATGCAGTATCACCCATCCAAGGCAAGGGCAGCAGCGAAGGATAGCGCCAGTGCAGGTTGGTTTTGTTCGTGTCGAAAAAGAAACAACCGCCCGATCTGTACAACGCGAACAGCTACACAATAGTTGCTTGTTGTGGTAGAGCAACATAATACAACGGTTTGTGGCACGGGCCCCCTCAATGGCTGAAGTACTGGTGCATACTACTGTAGATGACAGCGGCTCGCCTCTTGCCAATAAAGCACCGCATGCCAATGAAAACTAATGGAAGCATACGCAAGGCTTATCGTTTCTCAGCACTGGCCGTCGTGGAGCGATAGCAATTACCTAATTTCAGAACTCAGGGTGAACTTGACGTGGACTCCCGAAACTGTTCCTGTTTGGAGCACCAACATTTGAAACGAAAAATCGAACAACTTGGAGGCAACGGGCCAATACAAAGGAGTGGCTCAGTTCGATCGACTCTGGCCTCAGAGCAAACTTCAACATGCCAGCTTCCTTCTACAAACATATTTTTCAAGTGAACAATCCACACTGATGATCGGTTTGGGTCTACACAATTTTGCTTGTCAAACCGTTCCTATTTGAAACCCCCTCCTCTACTTGAAGTACGACCGCACAGCAATTGAATGTTCTTGGAAACTGTACGTGCTCGCATTACATTTTGGATTTTTTTCAGCAGTACATTGTAAAATTTAGGGGGTTCCATGCAGAACCCCCCCCCCCCCCCCCCCCTGCACCCGTCCCTGGGTTGACCGGGTGCAGCGCAGTTTGGGGTTGAGCGAGGTGTACTCCATGAAAAAACAGCATAATTCTTACAGCGAGTCGTGATAGAAGTTTATGTGTAGTTGCACACTCTGGGCCTCAGTCTGGGGAGCTATTTGCTCTTGCTACTAACCTTTATGACCTTTCCATTCAGCGGCGGAAACAGTACATTGCCAGAGTCTTGGAGCAAGCTAGTACTTCCAACAAAGCCGGGCTTGTAAAGTGGCACTTGAACTTCGCCGTTCTGCAAAACCAATACAGTGGAGATTGGATATAACGACACTCCTTCGAGAGAAAGCAAAATGTCGCTATATTCGATCTGTCACTAAACCCGATCTTCGCATTTAGTATGCAATAATTATGTATATCAAAATGACAGAAATGTATTGTAGATATACATGTACATGTGGATAATAATATTATAAGTAAAAGCAGACATTTTCGGTGGTGTAATATTTTCGGTATTGTCCAAAATCGGCGGCTCGGTGGAGGGAAATTTTCGGTAATACTCGCTTTCCAGTGTACTAGTACTACTGAGTAGAACGTAAAATTTTCGGTGCGTTTTATTTTCGGTAAAAATTGTTGGCACCGAAGTTACCGAAAATAAAACACCACTGAAAATTCTTTTACAGTAAAGGACACATAATTGAGTGACCCGGAGGTCCGGGCACGTGGCACAGCCATATACCATGTTCCAGGCATGCCAGACTGCCTGATACAAGAGGAAAGTCGTTATGTCCGATGTATTTTCACTGTTTTTCTTGTCTTCGGGCACCAAGAAAGTGTCAGTAAATTCGATCTGTCGTTACTTTCGAGGTCGTTATACCCGATCTATAATGTACAGAAAGGACTTGCTAAACGACTTGGGCAACAGAATTGTGTCGCTAAACTCGATTTGTCGTTATACCCAAGGTCGTTATATCCAATCTCCACTGTACATGACAGCAGGAAGACATGCGATGCCACTATGATTGATAACAATGGTAGGTTGGTGTAGACAAATAACTATAGTCCATTTCAAAAAGATTAGCAATCAGGTTTTGGTCTTAAAAAGTATGAAGATAAGGGAAATTTGGACAACAAAGTACATAGAATGGCTTGTTAGGACACGGCAAATTGTTCTGTGAAGGTTTCGGAACAATTGGACCAGCCGTTAAGGAGTTAGAATTTCGGCCAGGTTTCCGGCCTTTCCCCATGGTTTACAATTTGCCCTGGATGTCAGTATCGATATTTTATCAAAACTCACGATTTATCCTCTCCTTTTTGGTCTTGTGGTTATGAATGCTGTCTGCTGACCATGAAGTTGTGAGTTCAAATCCCAAACTATCTTCAAGTCATACTTTTTTTTCATTGTTTTGGTGATCACGCTGGTACAGAAAGTACAAGCCAAAGAAGGTGGCTGCGCCAAACGACTTGGTGTTGTTGGAGCTCGTGTTTCCTGCCGAACTTACTGACACTTGACTGGTTCACGCCATGTGAACACACCCACAACACTGAAACGGTGTGAGTGAACACGGAAGTCATTGCGCTGTAGCTACGTGTTGTTGAATACAACGCCACATCGATCGATCGATTTCTCTTTGAGAATTATTTTAGTATTTCAAGATCGCCAATTTATTTGAATTTAGGAGTCAACGCCGTCTTCTATCAGCTTTCACAGGCGTCTGCTTTTCTCAAAATGTCGTCGAAGTCACACGGATAGCTTTGCCAAGTCATGGCCTTGGAATGAGTCTGTGTCGATGTTGTTTTCGTCACATCGTGGGAGTAAATGCATCGCAGCTCAAAGAAATTGGGCACGAAACGAATTGGGACCCATCCCGCTCGTCAACATTTACCACACTTTCGACATGTCCTCTGACTCCATATCGATACGAGGAAGAACTCGTTTGTTGTAAACCAGATGTACATGTACCGACGTGAGTGAGTTGTCATTTTTCATGCTTTCGCGCGGATTATTTCTTCGAGTTCACAGTGAGTTTTTCCAGCCAACTCTCGAGCGCGCATACGGTAAGACGGCAAACTCCCCGGGCGATCGCCAGGATTGCTAATCTTTTTGAAACTGACTGTAAGGCGAAAAAGTTACCATAAACACCATGTGTATGAGTTGTGAAACACATCCACCAAAGGTGGTTTTGACCAAAGGTTCAAACAGTTTGTACACCAACAAGGAAACTAAGCGTGCCTTCACTGCTTGATGAACACATACAGGTTACATAAATTGTACATATTTCTATTATTATCGATGAGAAAGCCCATTGTCCATGGTCAAGTCCCAGACAACATATTTCTAGTTCTGCGATCAATATTCAGCAGGACCTGGTGCATCTTCACTGGCTCCGGCGTTGCCACACAGATATGATCAAAAACCTCGCAACAAGTAGTCGAACAAGTGCTCTCTGGACTGTTGCATCACTGGTGAGCAGACAATAGACATCTGAGTGGACAGGGTAAGGCGGCACACTTACCTCTGTGAATAAATGCAATGTCCCGTCATGTATTACTCCAGTCAACTTGCAGAGTTTGCCATCGACACGGGCCGACAGCAGCCAACCATGTTTCTCACCAGGCAATTTGCTCAGAACGCCACCAACATGGCAAGTGTCAGTTTCCTATTGAAGATAAGGACAAACAGGGTGGTAGCAGCAGCAACAGCAGCAGCAGCATCAGGAGGAGGAGGAGGAGGAGGAAGGGGAAAAAGAAGAGAATGAGAAGGAAAAGTTATTTACTACACAAATGTGTGTACTAGTACATTTGCATGGTGTACATGATAATGCTCATCTCATGTGACAAAATGAACACTACACATGCATGCAACCAGCACTGTACCTAATACTGTACTGTCACGTAGGGCTGCAACAAATGTTCTAAGTCGCTGATGAATCCTTCTTTTTCAAACGAACGAAGGTTCTATTACTCTACACATTTTATTGTGATTTCAGACGGATCATAGTATCACGTACAGTGCTGGTGCCCATCCATCTTGTCCGTCATCAAATCACTATGCGGAAGCTGTAGCAGATCACACGATACTACAAGCTACATGTACATGCTGCACCTACCAGCGGTGCTGCTGGACTTGCTGGCTTCTTTGCTGGCTTGGCTGCAGGCTTGGCTACCCTCTCAATATGAAGCTGGTAACCTTCACCGCCAGCTACTTCAGCACGTACGTTAACCACTGCATGGCATGAGAAGAACACGACATGAACAGGACAGTCCACAGGACACAGCAGCCAAGAATGTCATTCAATGTATGCACGCTTATACAAAATCAGCCATAAGAACCAAGTCACCGACACGTCAGCCAACCATAGCCTCTGTTTCTTACCAGTATGGTAGCAAGGTGGACACTCCAGTTCACACTACCACACAGTCAAAATCATTAGTACCGTATTTCCCCCGAATATAAGTTGCACCTTTTTACACTAAAATTCAAAGGCAAAGAAGGGGTGCGACTTACAATCGAGCATGACTTACTACTGAAGTGACTTTATCGAACCAATAGGGCTCAAACTCAAAAGTGCGGGTGCGATTTATAATCGAGTGCGACTTATAATCGGGGAAATACGGTAGTAGACTCGGATAGGATGTCCATCTAGCTTCTAGACTCGGATGGAGAGCCAAGAATTATAATTTAAAAAAGGGAAAGCGGCAGTTTGCAAGCTATCCATTGTTGTCCAACACCAATGTAACCAAGATAGTGGTTGCTGGCTTGCACATTTGAGACTTGATAGAGCTAAAATGTCAGGTCTTGAAGGCCAGTAGCACTTGTCAGTATTGTGCTAGCTGTTGCACATTCTGATCTACCAGTATCTTGGTTCTATTAGTGTTGGACAAGAACAGATAACCATTGGTCTAGCTTCTTCTATTAGTGTTGGACAAGAACAGATAACCATTGGTCTAGCTTCTTCTATTAGTGTTGGACAAGAACAGATAACCATTGGTCTAGCTTCTTCTATTAGTGTTGGACAAGAACAGATAACCATTGGTCTAGCTTCTTCTATTAGTGTTGGACAAGAACAGATAACCATTGGTCTAGCTTCTTCTATTAGGGGCCGTCCAAAGTTACCAATAGTATTTTCAAAACGAAAAGTTTTCGTTTGGGGGTGGGTGGGTTTGAAGGAGTTTCGTTTTGAAAATAATTATTAAATGCAGATGGAGAATGCCCAGTTACTTCTGCGTGTCGAAAATTGACATCAATATTTTATTTGAATTCGTTTTACCTGCAGAAAACATAGGTGGGTGGGTGGGTGCTGAAAAATACTAAAACTTTTCGTTTTGCAAAAACTATTGGTAACCCCGGACGGCCCCTTAGTGTTGGACAAGAACAGATAACCAATGGTCTAGCTTGTTCTATTAGTGTTGGACAAGAACAGATAACCATTGGTCTAGCTTCTTCAATTAGTGTTGGACAAGAACAGATAACCATTGGTCTAGCTTCTTCTATTAGTGTTGGACAAGAACAGATAATCATTGGTCTAGCTTCTTCTATTAGTGTTGGACAAGAACAGATAACCATTGGTCTAGCTTCTTCTATTAGTGTTGGACAAGAACAGATAACCATTGGTCTAGCTTCGAAGCTGCGGCAGACTTTGACAGCACATTTCTCACCGAAGAGTATGTCACTTGCGGAACGCTCTAAATGTTTGAAGTCGAAGTCAGCAGGTGAATGAGAGCTAACACGACCATGCCGCTGAGTTATCGCTACTACGTCAGGCCAAGACCTGTGATTTCAGCAACGGTCTGGAACAGGTTTAAATGGTGGCATATGGGACACTGTTGTTTGCAAAAACCACTTACCATCGATGCCCTCAATCTGAAAGCCGCTCTTAAAACTGCTGCCGCTCACGAGGTGGTCGATCGTGAGGATGCACGCTTGATGCCCATTTCTCATGTAAATGCAGCTTCACATACGTCATACAATACGGAACTGTTTCTCTGTACCTAAAATTTCTGTTCACCTAAACTAAAGGGCAATTCACAATACAACTTTCTGCGACGCGACACGCGATTTGCGACAGTTGCGACGAGAAACTGCCTGTCGCAAGCTGTCGCAAGGCACCTGTCGCAGAAGTTGAAGAAAGTTCAACTTTTGCGACATGCGACACGCGACATACACAAATGGAGCACAGTTTCGACCCTGGGTGCACGTGCAATGCACGTGCATAGTACTACTTGTGCATACGCATGTCGCAAACATGAAAACGACTGTGAACCGCGTGTCGCTGTCGCAGCTCATCACAGGTGTCGCAAGTCGCATGTCGCAAGAAGTTGTATTGTGAATCGGCCTTAACCTAATCTTTCCCATCATACCTAACATTTTGGGGATGTAAAATTTCCGAAATTAGAAGTCGCATTGTCACAAACATTGTTCCCTAGTCGCATTGTCACAAACATTGTTCCCTATTTTACGGCATACACATACAGTGAAATCTGTGTTAAGCTGATCGTTCTAAGGACATAACAAAACATGGTCCGTGCACAGGTGGCCTTATTACTGGAAGTAGCATGCCTTGGGCCTAGTTGCGGTAGTCCTCTGGGACAGGTGGTTGCCTCATCAGAGCGGTCGACTGGGCAGGTTTTACTGTGCATGTGCGTGTGCGTGCGTGCGTGTGTGTGTGCGTGCGCGCGCGCGCGTGTGTGTGTGTGTGTGTCTGTGTGCCAAGGAAAGAAACCCAGCATTGCCGGTGTACGCACAGACACCAATTATAGCTTACATGTTTCTCCATCCGCCAGACGCACATGCCGTGACCTGTCCATGTTGAGACGAGCCGCTGAATTACTCTGGAACGGAGAGAATGAATCTGCACAAAAAATGAAACAAATTAAGCCAAGGCCAAAGGGTACACTTAACCTAAGACTCGCATCAATGCTGAAAGTACCAAGTACTTATCTCATACACCTAAGTACACACAAACGGCTCTTATTTGGACACTCTAGATACAGACCATCTTCACGTCGTTCTACCAGGTTTGGGTTACTCTGGCAAAAAAGCTTCGATTTTCAGTTTTTGTTTCAATCGCGTACACGAACATGTGCATTATTGCAGTTCTACTCACTGCCAATCTATGTAATCCACCCACTTTCAATAATGCTCTTCTGTTATGCTGTACAATAAAATATCGCGACAAAGCCTTTGGCCATAAATATCACCAAAACCTGACATCATGCATGGTAAATGACTGGAGTTACGGGCAAATCTGAGCTACAGGCAGTGTCCGGTCCCAAGGCCCCCAGATAAGAGACGTTTAAGTGCATATACATCTTTTAGCTAAAGCCTACATCCACTTCACTGCTCCTCCCCCTCCCAGAGGATCTCACATGGTTCATGCATTTTTCGAGGTTAGCTTTAAAAAAAATTATAAATGACCAGTGAAAGCATAGTTGTGTATGGCGTGATCAGAATTATTATAGTAGCACCCACAGTCCGCAAATCATAGAAGTTGCACATCGTGTTACATCTCCATACCTTGAGACAGTGGATTTGTGCGGTCCTGCATCAACAGTAAGAACAGGGAAGCCTGTGCGATAGCCTCACTGTGAAGTTGAGTTGAGGAAGAGCAAAGTTTCCGACCTTGCTCCTTCACCACAAGCACAAACAAATGCAGAGCAGCCAAGTACACACGCACATTCACACGCGCGTTCGTGCACACGCGCGCGCGCACACACACACACACACACACACACACACACACACACACACACACACACATACACCATACACTGTTGTTGCAACTGGTCTGGTAGGTCCAGCAGTTGCCGGACCCAGGATGTCTCCTCAGCAGCTAGTTGAGCAATCTGGGTTTTCACGAGTCAGCATGGCATAGATGCACATATGCACCTAGTCACTAATGGAAGGTAGTAATAGGCTGCTGTACTGCGGTCAAGTCAGACCTTGAAATAGGGACTTTCCCTTGCCAGCTGCATTGAGCCAGTCAAGCATGCCTTGAGCACTGGGCAATAATGAATGGACGCCCAGGCCAAAAATGGTATATCAAACGTGAAGAAGAGTGAAATGGCTGATGAAGAAAGAATTTGCTCATGTATCCAACTATGGGGATGGTTTGAGGCGATGAAGTGTTGGATATCATACGTGACATGCATCATGCTAAATTTATGCTCTTTCTCTTCTCTTGGCAAAGAGCTTTCCAGAAAGCCCAAGATCACGGAAAAATTTGATCACTGGAACGAAAGATATACTCAGATTATGGTACGGAAATGCGCGTTGTGCAATCAAGGACTCAAACAAAGAGGACTTCCCAGTGAGTTAAGGCACAGGCACATGACGCCGTGCAGTCTGCACTTGCGATGTACGCAAGCGCAGAAACTCGCCCACTGTTGAAAACAGAAGGGGTTGGTCTGAGCATGTTCTCTCGAACCGAGTATTCCTTCACAAGCAGTATACAGTTCGTATTTTTGGTAAGAAATCGATGAAAAAAAGGCATTGCCCCCCCCCCCCCCCCCCCCCAAGAACTATGAACTGCCTCTGCTTCATTTTCTTATTTTTTTACTTCACCTACAAAAAGCCCTGTTGTTCCGTCCAGACTACCAGGGCCATGTGTGTGTGTGGGTCACTTGACAAAGGACCACCTCGTGCACATCAACTAGCAACAAGTACCTTTTTCATGATGCAATGGACCTCCACAGATCAACTATGAGCTCGGTCGTCACACTATCGCTCTCTCACTTTTCTACGGTACTGCGAAGGCCTCTTTTTAAGCATACGAGCACGTACACGTGCAAAATTGAACAATCATGAGCTGCGCATATCTAAACTGAGCATAGCAGCGATGGCCACAACTATGTGCTGCACATCATACTCCAAAAAATATCACGGTTAGCGTGAGACTGGGCTGGAGACTGAGTTTTCCGCATCCGCAGGAACGCCACCACCCTCTCTAAGGCAGGAACGCCACCACCCTCTAGGATCAAGGCGCAGATGCAGCTCGTAAGCGGTGGGAGGTGAGTTGATCAGACTCACCACAAAGTGGTCAAAGACCGAAAAATCCCATTCACTGCATCCACGCATCCTCCAAACAGACTAACAATCTATGCAACACCGTACGCACTACAAACCAACATACCGGTATGAAGTCTGTGTGGACGCGGCCAGCCGCAAACTCCTCATTACCAGCAAGTCGATCAAGGAAGCCAATGTTCGTGCTTGGTCCAACGATCTGCAAACAAGTAGGCAAAGAAGCAAACACGGTGAAACCTCTTTCCTACACAGAGATCGCCGCAACAAATACTCATCAGGTTGATCTGGGTTTAGCACAACGGAAATCTACAGCTACTCATCAAGTGCCACCGACACTGAGCCCAGTCTAGTAAATTTTGCAATCACCACCATACATGTAGGTTGATCATAATACCAGTACATGTACTTGGTCCGCGTCAGCGATATTGTCGCTTATCTTTCGACAATTTGAACTTAGACTTTGGACATCAATGCGTGCACTTGAAGTGATGCAACTTGGTACGATGGAAGGTAAGGTATAGAATGACAACTATCTATGAGGAATTTTCTGTCCAAGGAAGGGTTCATACTTTTTTCGGTCCTCCTCGTCGCTGCTCTCGGCGCTGGTGACAAACATTTTTGCTCGGGATCGACTCTCTTGCTTTTGCAAGCTCATCTCTCTTCCTCTTCCCTGCCTGGCTATTTTATAAAGAGAAGTCGATCGTGACGGTCGCCTTTTCTCTAGGACTTCGCTTGGGCAGCACGACAGCCTGTGTGGTTCAAATCAGACGCCGTTCTTTGCAAGATTTTATTTTGAACGACGACGAGGACGACGCTTACAGTACTTGCAAATCTCCACGGTGCGCTGGATACTCCGAGCGTTGAGCTGGAGGTAAGGGAGCTGCAATCTCAGCTTGACGAGCGATCCCTGAGGTGAGCGATCTCGGCCGTTCAGCAAAATGAAGCTGATTCCGAGTAGCTGATTACTTTCCTGTGGCTTGCGCTGCTCTTGCCTGCACAGCGTAACAAGATAATCTATTTTGATGCGGCGCTGTATCAATCAGAATCACCCACCCGTCGCTCTCGAAATCCACTCGAAATCTAGCTAGACCTTTCAGGTACTAGTAAACTAACTTACTAACCAAAACTGGGATGAAATGGTCTGCCAAGTGAGCATTGGCGACATATAAACAAAGTTGAAAGTTAAGCGACAATATCGCTGACGCGGACCAAGTAGTATTAGCTACAGCGCTGGTCTCTTTTTCAAGTTCCCGTTTTTCAGCCTGTTTCTTTTCAAAGGGGCCTCTCCTGGAGAATTTCCATGGATCCAAGAAAAGTCAAAAGGAATTTCCATGGACCTCGTGGAAGCTTACCACAATAGCCTCGGATCTACAACAACAACAGAATACCAAAAGGGAGAACAAAATGGCCATGGGTGCTCCAAATCCCAGTGTGATTTACAAAAGCCACACAATTCCAAACACGACGTACATGCACCCATACTCCTGTTGACAAAGTGAAGTGCATAACCTAGGTCTGGCGGCTGTCTTCAAAGAACAGCACAGTATTGCAGCTCACATGATATCGGCGCAAGGATTGGCGCAGCTTCTCCAAAGCAGCTAGACGATCAGGCGCCCAGACGACCAGCTTGGCAATCATTGGATCATAAAACGTGAGGACGTCATCACCTGGACACAAACACACGCACACACACGGACACACACAGACATGCACAAACACAAACACACAGACACGCATACGTGGGCGCACATGTGCAGTTCATACACCAGATAGGCAGAGACAGAGAGAATCAGGGCTGCAACGGGTAGGGGTTTGGTCGGGTAATGGGTTCGGGTATTTTTATCCGGGTAGCACGGGTACCCATTGGGTATTTTTTGACACAGTTTGTACTGTGAGTGTGCACTTGCGCTACATAGCAAGTGTACAGTAAGCACGTAGCCGTGCTTTTTACATGCACCGTTGCAAAAACACCGTACTCCAACTACCCAATCGGGTTCTCAGGAGCAAATTGCTACCCTACTACCTGATCAAATTACGGGTAGCACGGGTACCCTACTACTCGTTGACACCCCTAGAGAGAAGGGAAAATGGAAAAGGCTGTAGTAATAATAATAAAAGTGAAGAGAAGCAGGAAAAGGCGGCATCAAGTGCAAATCGAGCGAAGCAGGTATGCATTGGCATGCTGTCACAACTCTTAGCCTTTCTCACGCACCTTGCACAACTCCAGTGTCTACACGAACGTCACTGCTTGTCTCTGGTGGTGAGATGTAGAATAGATTCCCAGAACTTGGCATGAAAGTAGGACTGAAAAGCAAAACCAGAATCAAGCCAATAATAACTTATTAATAAGTGAAAGGGATCAATTTGAAACTCGGATGTTGAGCCAATAATAAATGTAGAAAGGAAAAGGATATATGGATACGAGTTAAGAGTAACTGTCCACCACTTCGACTGTCGAATGTCTCAGTACTCTGTCAGTTTTGTACCTAGTTGTTGCACTTCTGACTGTATATAGTATCTAGTTACAGTGGTGGACAGTTACTCTTAACTCGTATCCATATTATCCTTTTCCTTTCTACAATAAGTGATCACATAATGATAAAAATAAAGTCCACTCAACGTACTGTTACGTACATGTCCTGGAGCTGAAATGTCCAGTGACATCACAGCAAGAGCATCCAATAGGATCAATACCCCCACTCTCTCTCACCCATGTGAAAGATCCACACCACTATGAAAGATCCACACCACTGTGAAAGATCCACACCACCGTGAAAGATCCACATCGCTGTGAAAGATCAACATCGCTGTGAAAGATCCACATCGCTGTGAAAGATCCACATCGCTGTGAAAGATCCACATCGCTGTGAAAGATCCACATCGCTGTGAAAGATCCACATCGCTGTGAAAGATCCACATCGCTGTGAAAGATCCACACCACTGTGAAAGATCCACACCACTGTAAAAGATCCACACCACTGTGACAGATCCACACCACTGTGAAAGATCCACACCACAGTGAAAGATCCACACCACTATGAAAGATCCACACCACTATGAAAGATCCACACCACAATGAAAGATCCACACCACTGTGAAAGATTCACATCGCTGTGACAGATCCACACCACAGTGAAAGATCCACACCACTATGAAAGATCCACACCACTATGAAAGATCCACACCACTGTGAAAGATCCACACCACTGTGAAAGATCCACACCACTGTGAAAGATCCACACCACTGTGAAAGATCCCCACCACTGTGAAAGATCCCCACCACTGTGAAAGATCCACATCACTGTGAAAGATCCACACCACTGTGAAAGATCCACACCACTGTGAAAGATCCACACCACTGTGAAAGATCCCCATCACTGTGAAAGATCCCCATCACTGTGAAAGATCCACACCACTGTGAAAGATCCCCATCACTGTGAAAGATCCCCATCACTGTGAAAGATCCCCATCACTGTGAAAGATCCCCATCACTGTGAAAGATCCCCATCACTGTGAAAGATCCCCATCACTGTGAAAGATCCCCATCACTGTGAAAGATCCCCATCACTGTGAAAGATCCCCATCACTGTGAAAGATCCCCATCACTGTGAAAGATCCACATCACTGTGAAAGATCCACATCTTTGAGTAACAGTTACACCCATACCAAGGCATGTGCATGTACAACACTGGCGATGCTGTAATTAGTGATTTAAAAAAAGCATTACTATTCAACTGGGATGGTTGAAAAGAACAAAGGTGGCAACTGGAGACACCAAGCTGGGCATTGCCCACGCCACTTTACACCTTTGTCCAGTGCAAACGCCTGATCATGCACGACAACCTTCAGAACAAATTGCTATTGAAATTAGGGCAAAGACGACGCAAAGACAAGGCAAGACGCGACTAACCCATCCGGCCCGTCTCCCGTCTTCTCCGCATAGACACGGGCCTCAAACGCATGGCCGTGCAGTCGGATATCAGACTGCTGCAAGGCCAGCGGCTCACCGGCTGCCACCTGCATGGGGACAAAAAGAATAAAAAGACGTATGCCATAGTTGATCAGAATTGCGCTCCAAGACGTGCTACAGCCGGTTGGCAGTGAGGTGTAGAACGTCAGTACAGTCGGTCAGTGTCGTGCAATGTTACCGTGCAAAGCTATCGCATCAGCTGATTGTCAAGTAACTGGTGGTGTTTTAAGAACTCAGATGGTGAGCCAAATTGTTACATGGAAAAATGTTTAGTTGGTAGACTCTATAACGTGTGCCCACATTTTTCCATGTTACAACTGGCAGTGTTAGTGGACATTACAGCGTACCTGTAGTTCATTGGTTCTTTTTCTTTCCTATAAATTAACCTTTAGCTCTCCATCCGAGTCTATTTAATCAGAAGAGCTCAGTTTCAAGTTGCCTTCTTCCGGACAATCCTGGGCATTAGCTGATGACCGGAAACAGCGCATGTTGCACACAAACATTTAGTATGACCACGCGGCAAGTTACTGTGTCCACTAACTCTGCCCAGGGTTCGGGAAACGTACTCTAATTTTCCTCGTATATGGACCTATCCAGCCAAAAAGTAACATCTCGGCACAGGGTATATGTACATGTGGTAGCAAGAGTGCATAAACCAGAGTGTGCAACTCGGGATGGTTCCTGTGGGAGCGTAATTCGTGCAGTATGTCATTTCTGATGGCATGGTAAGCCACAGGTACGGTGAAAAGTTGCGTAACCAGTCACAGTGGTGCAGGTCACTAAGTTTGTCCTGATTTCGGTTTTTTGACACGGATAGTATGGTGAATTTACTTGCCAGCGCATGTACACAGCGTAGGCAGTCACACAAAAACACAGAAATCCTGAAACAGGACGTCTAAATCATACAAACTTGGCTGATTTCCGGACTGTGAAACACGAAAATTTGAGCTGTACGCAAGTCGCAGCTTGGCTGACCTCATCAGGGTGACATAGTGCACGAACTGCGCTGTTTCAGATCTGATATGCACAGTTGCACACTCTGGTTTATGTACTCTTGGTGGTACGCATTCACCATTCAGGTGTTTCCTGTATGATCTGTCTACACAGTGACACATACACTTTTAGGGCGCTGACCCTGGTCATTGCACTAGATTTCATTGTCCACAACTGTTGTAGTTTGTCAGTGCGAGTCACCTCACGGAGTGATGGCTTCGAAGGAAGCTGCTTCTCCTCCTCCTCGCAAGAGACCGAAGAGGCGTTGCCCGTGTTCTTCCTCTTGGTTGTCTCTTGGTTGTCTCAGATTGAAGCGGAAGTGAGATGTGAGAAGAAGAAACTTCCCAGTAGTGTATTTTCTTGCAAGGATGGTGACAAGAAAGCATTGTGTAAAATGTGCAAAGTCTCCTGAAAAGTCACGTATGGTACTGTTGGCGTTGTTCATAAACAAATCCGGACCGACAATCACAGTTTGGCCACAAAATCGTCCCAGACGTCAGTATGATTGCAAGCCTTTCGCTTTGGTGACAATTCCCAGGCTAGAAAAGCCAGAGAGAAGCGTGAGGAGCAGCATAGGAGAGTTCTGACTGCCCAAGGCACAGGTCGTTCACTTTGTTGCCGAGTACAATCTACTCTTCTTTCTTTTCCACTGCTGGGACCATTTTACAAAGCTCGTCAAATCAACGTTACTATATTCAGAAATTGCACAGCAGTTCCTGTGTTCTCAGATGAAGACAATGGTGCTGGTCAGATACGGAAATAGCAAGCACTGCCAAGACCTGCTGCTAGGAACGCTAAATGGCGATGAAATCCATCCAAAACATCAACAACACCTGCTTATACATCTTTTCGCCCTTCCCGCCAGCAATGTGCACAATGAGAGATGCTTCTCCTGTGTGAGAAAGATTGACTCTGCAGATCATAGCCACCTGGAGTGCAAGACCGTTGCATCCTAGCTTGCACTCAAGCTTAATATCGACGATGAGTGGTACAGCTTCACACCGGCAAAGTCACTCCCGGACATCAACAAGTCGGCCGGCCGCAGATACAACGAGGAGCATGGCGCATGCCACACCGAGAAAAGCCAACCAGAATTGATTTGAATTACAGTGAGCTGTTCTTGTAAATACTGCCAAGCTTTGCTGACAGCTGTACATACGTGTAATTTAGTCACGAGTGGACTGCATAAGATGAGGACTTGGGTACTTCAAAGTTCAAACTCTCTTCACATTCCTTAGCCTATGCTAGCTGAGACATTTACGGCAGTTGTAATTTGTGCAATAGACAGCTTGTAAGATTGTACATGTGTTGGTAATGCAACATAATGACTACAGCCCACTTATTAAGGAGGTTTCGCTCCGCATAATCACAAAACCTCAAATATTGACCCTAAGCACCCTTTTCATGTGCTCTGCACCATATACACATTGCACATTTGGCAGCTCGGAGTTAGCTATGCACGTGCACATACATACCTTCAGTTGCCACTCCACGAGATCAGTGCGAGTAACCATCTCCGTAACTGGATGCTCCACTTGCAGACGAGTGTTCATCTCCATGAAGTAGAATTTCTTGTCAGCATCCATCAGGAACTCCACAGTGCCTACACAAAGACATCACCAGACAGACGGCCAACACATGCACACAAGTATACACATGCACACAAGCATGAACCACATCCAGATCCTTTCAAAATCATGCCACATCTATTGACTGAGGCCCACTACACACAAAGCAGCAGGTGCTTGTATTAAAAAAAAAACCTCTATAGTTTATCACAATGAGTGCTGGATATGGAAAAGAGACATGCGAATCTACTCTGCACTGTATGCATGTCACATGTGAACCTCGTTTATGCTGTTGCTTGATCTGTGTACACCACAAATTAATGTGTACAGTCAGTCACAACAGACTTCGGCAAAAAGTACTTCCTGCATAGGATGTACTATTTCAGTAGCCCTGCGAAGGGATAGCCTCTGATAACACAAGCTTTTTGTTCTTCCATGAGTTCATCTACCTATCAAATGGCTGTGAAGATGACAGCTCTCAAGCTGGGAGGAACTGAGGTGTGAGTGGAGCGGTGACCGACTCCATCGCTAAACCGTGGGTATAAAGCACGAACCCCGAGCAGAAGCGAGAGTTCTGCGGGGTCACTGTCGCCGCGACGTCCCTGCACCAAGCGCTCCCCGATATCGCCAGGTTTTCGTCATGGATGCGTCTGGTTCGCACCACAGCCTGGGTGACTTGCTTCGTTGAGTGCCTGAAGGCTAGCGTCGCCAAGAAACCTGTGAATCCTAGTAGCGAACTGTTGCCATCGGAGTTCCGACACGCCCAGCAGCTCTGGTGGGAGAACGTACAGCAACAGTCGTTCCCTGAAGAACTCGCCGCGCTGCAGCAGGGCAAGCCAGTCACCTGCAGCAGCCGCCTGGCATCGCTGACGCTGAGCCTATTGGACAGCACCATAGTAGTTCACGGGAGAACAGACAACACCCCTCACCTGCCTGAGTCTACCTAGCGTCCTGTGTTACTCGACCCTGACCACCGCTACACCCGATTACTCATCCTGCAGCACCACGTCTGGGCAGGTCATCAAGGGCAGGAACAAGTTCGGAACGATTTACGCCAGCAGTACTGGATTCCAAGAGCTCGAGCCGCTGTCCACCGTGCCTGGAACTCCTGTTTGAGGTGCCGTCACCTCGCAGCCACACCGCAGCCCCCGGTGATGGCGCCGCTACCAGAGTGCAGAACCGCAGCATACGAGCGCCCGTTCTCCCATACGGGAGTTGACTTTTTTGGTCCAATTGTGGTGACTGTCGGGCGTCGACGCGAGAAACGATATGGCGTCCTATTCACGTGTTTGACAGTTCGAGCCGTGCACCTGGAAATAGCCTCAAGCCTGACAACCGACTCGTATATCATGGCGATCCGCCGCATGATCGCTCGGCGCAGATACCCTGCTGTACTGTATTCGGACAATGGGACGAATTTCAAAGGAGCTGAACATGAGCTCGCAGAGGCGATTGCAGCTCTGGATGTCAGTGACCTCCAAGTGGGTCTTCAACCCTCCTGCCGCGCCCCACATGGGTGGCGCTTGGGAGCGCTTAGTGCGCTCAGTAAAGATCGCCCTGAAAGCGACTCTCAATGAACGGACGCCACGTGACGAGGTGCTGACCACCGTCATGGCCGAGGCAGGGTGCATCCTGAATGGCCGGCCACTGACGCACGTTTCTGTAGATTACGCTGATGCTGAGAGTCTGACGCTGAATCACTTCCTGCTCGGCGGCAACCACCGAGCTGTTGCGCCAGGAAAGTTTGACGAGAAGTGCCTGAGGAAGCAGTGGCGAATTTCCCAGGCCATAATTGATATGTTCTGGCAGCGCTGGGTCCGAGAGTATCTCCCCACACTAACGCGCCGGCCCAAGTGGTTCAAGGCGGCAGGGCCGATCAAGGTTAACGACGTTGTCGTCATTGCAGATCCACAGTTGGCCCGAAGCTGCTGGCCGAAGGGCATCGTGGAGAATGTGTACCCTGGCAAGGACAGCAAGATCCGCATTGTGGACGTCCGCACAGCAATGGGAACGTTCCGTCGCCCAATGTCGCGTATCTGCATGCTTGATGTCCGTGGATAAGTCATGTGCTGGCTAACTGCATCAGTTAGCAGGTGGGAGAATGTCGTCACCACTCGCCTGTTCTGTAAATGTTTCAAGACAGCCTCTTGAATGATTCTCGTTTTGACCTTACCTTGTCTGTTTATTTATTTATTTTCCTCTGAGTCACGTTGGTGTGAATGCGCACGTGGAGATGCTCCAGTCTACAGCCATGTCGTCTGTCCTGTTATTATGAGTATCCATGCTATTGTTCTACTGACACTGATAATTCTCTCCTTCTGTCTAATCGCGTTCTTCTCTGCTTCTTCGTCTCTCTTCTGTTCTGTTTCCGCTTCGGACGTGTAGTTGTTTGAGCTGCTCTCATGATCATTTATTTGTATTTTTGAAAATCCTTTGTACCC
This sequence comes from Sycon ciliatum, assembly GCF_964019385.1. Taxonomy (NCBI): domain Eukaryota; kingdom Metazoa; phylum Porifera; class Calcarea; order Leucosolenida; family Sycettidae; genus Sycon; species Sycon ciliatum. Next base: position 25,160,155 of record NC_088644.1, read on the forward strand.
GCGATCATGCGCTTGTAGAGCTGCGCTATGCTGTATGATTGTGCTATGACTATGAGTATGACTATGAGTCATGCTCGCACTATGATGCCGTTTGTGTCACGTGTACGTGTATGTCGTGGCGCAAGCGCGCTGTACCTTTGCTGGCCCTTTTTTGCTTCCTTTTGCAGTTTTGGTTTTCGAGTTATGCCGGTTATGGTTGAAGTGTGTTTGCAAGGAGAAATCCAGAGCGTCTAGTAATGGTGTGTTGTCACATTTGCGTTCGGAGAGTGTGCCTGTGCACGTGTATCGGATTTGAATTCTTGCCTGTAACAATGGGGTACCCTCAAAAACATTGTCCGTACCCCAGACACTAAGTACTTTTGCCACTCTCCACAGGACACATTAGGCCATCATTTTTTATAGCTATGTTTCGCGTCGTCCGCACGCATACGTTTTGATTTTTTTCGGAAAAAAATAAAAAAATCGAACATGCACAGTGAGTGTACGATCGTGCGAGTCATCAGTGTGGACTGGTTGAATACGGCGAAGCTGGGATTCAGAAATGGCCTCTAGGCCAGCGTTGGTAAATCGTTTGTTCGGCATCTGGGAGCAATATTCTATGAGCTTACACCAGACCGCATTGATCGTCTCAAGCTGAGACGATGCGTCGTTCCGGAGCTCTTTACACCGCTGCTGAAGTCTAAGTACAAAAATCCAGCGAAGCATAGGCACCAATGGTTGCCTCCTCTGTCCAAAATGAATATTTACTCATGCTGATAACCCAGATGTTGTGCTTCGATGTACGATTTTTCTTTCAAATGTACACCATGCACGAGCTATTGTGCTATGTACAGTGCATACACCTCTGATGAGCCTTTTTATTATTTTGCAATTTTTTATTTTTTTCCACCTCTCGCATATGATTCTGGAAGTTGAACTGACGCGAAACATAGATATAAAAAATGATGGCCTTATATGAATATCATGGTTTCACTGAACTCATTTTTGCATGTGAAGGATTCGCTTGTTGTATCCTTTTGTGGACAAAGGCAGATACTTTTAACGCACTCTCCTTTTCCTTTCTGTTGCCTCCGTAGTTCCTTCACTCGTCACAATGCCCTTTCTAAACGAGAGAGCTTGGAAGCTCAGGGCCCTACGCTATGCTTTTATGCTTTTTTGCCTAGCTCATCGTACATGTTATAAGAACTGATGGAATTGTCTTTTTCCGTTTATTGGCGTATTGCAAAAACGTTTCAATCGGTTTGAATATTATGAGTTAGGCAAAAGTATTTGCAGAATTTATTGCGGATTGTTGTTTCTCTAATAATCATCTACTTTTGTTTTGCTCCTTCTTTAATTTCTATCTCCTTATATTGTAAATCAACAAATTTTGGCCGATGAGAAAATCAGAAACCTCTCGATTAGAGAGGTTAAGATGCACGTTATTTCCGACGTGACGCGCAGTTTCACGTCAAATTTGAAATCGATCGGTATTTTTGCTCTCACATGCATCCATTGCTCAATAATGCATCTATTTCCTATATGACAAACTTTGGCCTGTGATTTACTTTGGCCGGTTGGTACCAAGCGGCGAAATCAGCGAAATGAAATCGCCAGCGAACATTAGTTGATTTTAATACAGGAATCGGATTTTCTGGCCTTTTTGTAGTAATACATCTACATTGACCTGTTGAGCCAATGACGACGCCGAATGCATGGTTGCCTGTGGAGCACATTACATAACTTTACAGTCTCCTAAAATACGTATCCTGTCCGACGGCAAAAGAGGCTGCAGATTTAGTTTTTCTGCGCGTCGACGGGATGTCTGCGACGCGAAAGTTCAGCTCGCCAGCTCGCGTTATTTGGCTCGCACGTCGAAAAAATCAACGCGAGTGACCTGCTGCTCACGTGGAAATTTGGACATTACATAACTTTACAGTCTCCTATATAAATACGTATCCTGTTCGACGGCAAAAGAGGCTGCAGATTTAGTTTTTCTGCGCGTCGACGGGATGTCTGTCCTGACGTTTACTGGGACCGGCGCTGACTCTGCCGATCACGGGCGTTCTGGACTCGACGGGATGTCTGTCCTGACGTTTCCTGGGACCGGCTTAGACTCTGCCGATCACGGGCGTTCTGGACTCAACGGGATGTCTGTCCTGACGTTGCCTGGTACCGCCGGACTCTACCGATCACGGGCGTTCTGGAGTCGACGGGATCTCTCTTCCGACGTTTCCTGTGACCGGCACTGAATCGCCCGTTCATGCTTTGTTTGGAGACGACGGGATCTCTCTTCCAAAGTATGTTTATGCTGACGCATCCTATCACCTAATCGGCGTCTATTCTAATTTAATTTCCTCCTCGTCTACCTATTTCATTCCAAATCCCACTCTACATCAGGGAGTCGTATGCATAATACAAGGAATATTGGTACGGTACGGGACAGATACAGGAGCCCGCAAATATTGTGGACAGCTGTTATGTACAATCCTGTAGAGCCTTTGTAGTCACAGATACGGGACAGATACGGGACAGATACGGGACAGATACGGGATAGCGCCAGGCGTGACACAAACAAACAAACAAACAAACACACAAACAAACAAATACCAAATTAAAGCTGTGTGGACCCTGGCTAGCGCCAGACGTTACTGAAGTAACGTCTTCTGCATAGCTACGGGAATAAACCTAAATAATAGTCTTCATCTTTGGACGGATATCCCTACACCTGGAGAGAGAGAGAGAGAGAGAGAGAGAGAGAGAGAGAGAGAGAGAGAGGAGAGATTTTAACAGCCACAAATTCAAATTGCAAACATCACACATACCTGCTCCCACGTATCCAACAGCCTTTGCAGCACGAACAGCTGCCTCCCCAATCTGTCTGCGATCTTCATCCGTCAAGTCAGGCTACAGTAGTACAAACAAGGCACGCCATACGTTTAAAATACTGCATTGGTCACTTTACGTAAAGGAACATTACCATAAATCAGACTTGCAAGTGCAAGCTGGGAGTCCATTATACAAAAGAGCTCTGTACTCAGTCAATAGAACCAAAACAGCACTAAAAGACATTGAAAAGAACTACCGGAAAAAGGACTTGATCAAGTAAGAATGGTGCGAGAAGACAAAGACAGGAACGCTTACAGCAGGAGACTCTTCTATGATCTTCTGATGACGTCGCTGGACACTGCAATCACGCTCGAACAGGTAGACAGTGTTGCCGTGGGTGTCTGCAAACACCTGAACTTCCACATGCCTGCAGAGTTAGAAGCAAAACACAAATACACATGGAAAGAGTGAGATAAACGCATCCGCAGTAACAACACAACACATGTGCATGCACAGGTGAAGTCTGGTCTCAGCGAACCAAACATAACACTGGCTCATTGCAGACTTTGAAAGTATCGTAAAGTACCACGAGAGCGCCCCGTCTCGCGAGAGCGCCCCGCCATTTTACAGCCAAGGGAAGGGAAATCGTATGGCAGAGTGCTACTAAGTTTGTATGGTGTGAGAACCTTAGTGTACTAAGGTCACACTTGGCATGTTTTTGTGTGGGGCTTGTTGTGTTCGCCTGGAGCCACGCAGGAGTCCATTGCGGGACAAGACAAAGACTCCTTTCTTTACAACGAGCATGCATTATTATAGATGAGAGAGAGACAATACGGAGAGGGACAATACGGCGACAAACACTATACACAACAGGGCTCGCATTCGCTCGAAGCTAAACTGAGTACAGATGGACTGCACAATAAGCAATGTGTGTGCAAGGTTCGTGTCGTATGACCTACAGACAGGACACCACCTCCACAAGACGGCCACGGAAGGACGAGATGGTGGGGCGCTCTCGCGGTACTTTACGGTACATGTACATAGCCTCTGAAACCAGGGCAACCCTTGCACAGTACACACACTAGGCAACCCTTGCACAGTACACACACTCGGAACCAAAGAAGTGGTCTTACAGACCAGGTGCTTGCTGAAGCTAGGTGGTCACTGGACTGGGCTTCACCTGCACATTTACCAGAACAGCATGTGAATGAGATGCGTTTGGCGAGCATGCATGGAGCATGTGTGCGTGTGGACGTTTGTGCAGTAAAGAATACAAATCGAACTTGATCAGTGCCTCTTTTTGTCTGCGAATCATCATAGGAGGTTCCTTCTCACAAAGAGTTCTAATAAGCAAATCCCTGCCTGCCCATGAGCCTACCTTGTCCGTTCTACATACTGCTCCATGATCATTCGGTCATCGTTGAAAGCACTCATCGCCTCGTCTTTTGCCTGCTGCAGCTGCCACTCAAAGTCGTCATCACTGCGAGCTATTCGCATTCCCTGTGCGGTGAAACACATCAGCATGTGCAAGACAGCGACTGAGCGTACATGGGGTTAGCTTTAACAACTCATACCTCCAAACTGTACTGTACACATGGATCACAACATTCCCAAAGAGAAACGGCAAAGAAAAACAGCAATTGACTGCACCACTCTCTGATCTTGCTGGCACACTCTGTTTACAATTAGAATTCAACAAGCCAGACACTTCGCCATCTTTCCAGTTCACACCACATGTGTGTAAATTTTAAAAACATCTGATGTGGCAAAGCACAGCCTGGCACGCAATCAAGGGCTGACCTTCGCATGTGTAGCTAGACCTACAGCAGAACATTCCAACATGGGAGCTTCGATTCAACTCTGCTTCCTTTTCAGATGAACTTTAAAAAACATCAGCACAGTCTACATCGAGAACGATGCATTTTGCAGTCGTTGAAGCCAGACACCATGGCAGCACAATATTGAATTCTCCAACTATATGGTCATTTCTTTTGTTCACTTCGCTTATGCGAAGACTAGCCATGCTTGCTTTAACTCGGATGGTGAGCCAAATCAGCCAATAATATTCATGTAGTAGAGGAAAGATCAATATGTTGCGAGTTTTGTTTTCTTTCGCCCACTCGCTTCGATTGGCATAGACATTGGGACGAAAACGCACTTTTCCACAATGAGGTCTAAATGAGACAGAATAATAGTATGTGTCTGCAAGCTGAATCTCACTTTTCCACCGCCACCCATGACAGCCTTCAACATGACTGGATATCTGTGTAAGAGAAATATACACACACACACACACACACACACACACACGCATGCACACACACACACATGCATGCACACACGCATGCATTCACACTCACACCCACCCACACACACACACGTGCGCACACACGCACACACACACACACACGCACACACACACACACACACACACACACACACACACACCGAAGACGATGATAGCAGTGCTAGAGTAGAAGCCATAGCGATTTGTGCCTGGTATTATACAACATTTGACACTTTCAAGGCTGAAGAATTGGACCACCAATACCATGAATACTGAGCAGACTTTAATAGGTTTTCAAATTTCCGTAAGCTACGGTTATTACGATTCAAAGAATTACTTCGCTCCGAAAATCTATCACCATGTCTCATCGTGGAAATAGAGGTGGAAGAGGTACGGCTAGAAGCTTTGAGTCCCCGGCAGCTACAGCAGCTCTAAGCGCTACTGGATGTGTCCACACACCCGCACTATATGTTTGGTGCCGACTTATCATCAATATCAGAGGTGTCTGAGACTATGCATCGAGCAATGAGTTGGCTAAGCGGATTCCATCATCCGTGACATATCTCAACATTTTCTGGTCGGTAATGTACCGCTTTTCAGCAATTCAACGATCTAAAGGTACATTTCAGGACGTCGACATTAAAGATTTTATGTCAATGTACGAGGCGCAGGCTCGCCCGATACCGTCCAATGTTGCTACCGTCATTGGCCTCATTGGTGAATTTACTACACCCAATGGCGTGCACATGGTCCCCGCGATTGCTCATCCGACCAACCAGAACGCTAACCGCGATTTTGGAAATATCGCTATAGCAAACCGGGCTCACTATGCCGTAACGCCCACGGCCACTATCGCGCTCGAACGAGTGTATGAGGAGCTGAATCCTCCTGTGCCTTTCACTCCGCACTGGAACTCAGCGTTAACGGCTGTGAACCATCACATCAACCGAAATTGTGTCGGCTATATGCCAAGAGCACCTATTCGGGAATTCACACGCGCCGACCTCAACTCGTTACTCGGCGACCCCCAGAACGTAGCAGGCATTCCTGCAACTACACGTTATGGATGGGTCCCTGAACTTGCAGCTGCGTGGACCGACGCACTTCTCACCACCAACGTCACTACAACTGACATGAGAAGTTTGCCACTAACAGGTCATGTTTCAACGTGTATTGAACTTATGCACGTAGAAGACCTGAATGTTGCTGTACCCCAAGCTGGTAGGAACCTCTCAGCTGCGGTACGAATGAGGAAAGAGAAGAAGGACATGGTGTCTGCGCTTCACACACGCACCTCCCCCCCCCCCACGCGCACACACACACATAACCATTCCACTTGACATACCCAATTTGCTGTGCCTGTTCACGCAGAAAGCTGACACTCTGCTCCTGACCATGGTAGCCTTTAATGATAGGAACACCGGCTTCATCCATGATCTTTTTTGACAGGCTGTAGAAGACCACACAATGCACAAGAGCAACCAAGGACGACAATACATCATATTGAGAAGAAAAAAAGGTACATTCACAAAGCAAAAATGCAAGCACGCATGCATGCACCTTTTGACTTTCGACGTCCATCGCCAGAGGCGATGATAGCGATGCTACAGCAGAAGCCATAGCAACTTGTGCTGGGATAGTACCATTAAACAGCTTGCAAGGCTGAAGAATTGACCGCCACTATTCAGCCTGGTCTACACCACACAGCTATTAGAAGTGGCTTTTTCTGGCCAGTGAGTCCCTACCTTTTGGTCTATTTTCATTTTTCCCACACACACATCACACCACATACTCTGGCATGCACTGGCTGTTGGTAACCACCCAGGTGAATGAAAGAAAAGTCAGGAGTAGTCTGAGAAAGAGAAGAGAGGCGCGCGTGACCATAATCGTCGGGAATCAAACCCGCAACGACTCGATTGGAAATTGACTGCACATACCACTGCACCACAGGGGACACACATATACAGTTAAGTAACAGCTACACAGCCTTTCGCCTCCCGTGCATGTGCAGTAAAAGAGACAAACAAGTAAAATAAGAGTACACGCGACAGCACCCATTGTGCAGATCAATGCCTTGCTAAAACAATACAAGCAAGATAATACAGTGCTGCTCAATGAAATTCAGTCACAGCACTCAAGTACACGCCGGGCATTGCGCAGCCCTAGACCCGTTAACACTGGGCTGCAAAATGGTGCACGGCGCGAACTTGAGACGCGACTGGATTTCATTGAGCAGCACTGTAGTACATGTACAAGTACTCACTCCTTCAGACCCATCTGCTGGATGGCCGTGGGCGGTGGTCCCACAAACACAATCCCTTCATCTGTGCACCGCTTGGCAAAGGTAGAGTTTTCGGAGAGGAACCCGTAGCCGGGATGGATTGCCTGGGAAGAGGAGAGGAAGAGACATAAAGAGACGTGGATATATGTAAACATCTACTTCGAGTAAATCCCTATGGCCAACACTCGCAGCAGGGGTGAAGAAGAAGAAGAAGAAGAGGCAGATGCACCAAAGCCACGCTGCCTCACTAACCCTATGCAGACTGGGACAACAGAAAGAGAAAAAGAGAGGCACGAATAGTCGAATACACAAAACGCCTGACCTGTGGAGACAATTTACTCGTACAAAGGGAGCCATGTGCTTACCTGTGCGCCAGTTCGCTTAGCAACGTCAAGTATGGCCTGCATATTGAGATAGCTCTCATCAGAGGCAGCCGGGCCAATGCAGTATGCTTCATCGGCCTGTAGCATACGACAGCAGTAGTACAGAAATTTCAACAATTCTATTAAAACACCACATGTAAACAGTAGTAGTTGACCTTCCATCTTACCACAAGAGCTACAAGATTTTTTTAAAGACACTAGCATAAACTGGATTAAAACACACACATCACTACCCACCGTGCGGACATGCAAGGAGTCTCCATCAGGCTCGCTATAGACGGCCACGGTCTTCACTCCAAGGCGCTTGGCAGTGCGGATGACACGGCACGCGATCTCACCGCGGTTTGCCACGAGAAGCTTGCGAAACATTCTGGACACGATACAGATGACAAGCAGCAACACAGTGCACATACAGGGCTTTAAGTAACGACACATTGTAAAAAGCAACTTTCCTGGAAATGTAAATGCAATCACACTGAAGAAAAGAACACGCTTCGGGCTCCTCACAAGCAACAGCTCTACATGTATGACAGTTTTCCGGAAGCACTTTTTATGCCTTTTCATCAGATGGAATACAGAAAACGAAACTGAACAAGCACAGTGGATGTTATATAGCAGAGAATGAGAAATGCGTAGCCTCATACACACCGAAGGAATGACAAAAAGGTGAAAGTGCGAATAATTCCAACAAGCGTAACAACTATAGACAACAAATGGGCTAAACTAATGAGCTGTGGATGACCTACCGAACAGCCGAAGTGTCATATTACGGTATATTTGTTTCTGTTTGCAGAAGTTACGCTTCCTAGTGTGAATATAAACAGTTTCTAAAGCCTTCAATAGTTTAGCACTGTGTGCACGTGACAAAATGCAAACACAATCATCTGAATGCCCAGCAAATACACAATAAGCAATGGATGACTTATACTAATCTTTGCACTTCGGCTGTTTGGTAGGTCGTCAGCAACTCATTAGTTTTGTCCATTTGTGACCTATTGTTGTCGCACGCGTGTTGGTTTCTTCACACTGGCACTTTTCTGTCATTCCTTCTATGTGCATGAGGCTACGCATTTTACTGAGTTCTTTCCGCCTACTCTTCTTTCTGCTGCATACAATTCATGGTGCCTGCTCAATGTCTTTTTTTCGCTTGTATTTCACCTGAAGAAAAGGCAGCCAAAGTACTTGTGAATTTTTAGGAAAAACATTCCTTGCGAGGAGCCTGCAGCTTGTACTTGTTCTTGGCAGGCGCGTACGCAGGGTCACCTCTGGGGGGGGGGGGGTTCCAACCGAGTCGCAAACACTCGTTTTAACCCTTTCTAAAGAGCCCTAGGAAATTTTCAAAATTATGCATTTTTCGTGTTGTTGTTGTAGTTGTAGAAGTTTATTTGTGTTCTTTGGATAATAACTTCAGTTCTACTCACTCAATCTTCATTATGTTGGGCTTCCTGGAAGTGGAAAGGTACCAGGGAGAGAATGAGGTTGACCATGATAGCCAGGACATGTACATATCCAGCGCTATAATGCATAGCGGTAGAGTGCAGCAACGGCGTTAAAAAATGCCCCAAACTCGGCCAAAGGCCCAAACGCGTCCTGCTCCAGCGATTTTGTTTTTCTTGACCGCAGAGTTTCGATTTTTTGCTGTGTACTCTTGCCTCTGCAAATTTGAGGAAGTCAGCGTGACGAAAAGTCTCAAATTCTCGATACTCGAGTCGCACTGCGCGCTTTTGAAATTGCGAGATCGCGGCTCAATTTACGAACGATTTATCTCAAGAGACATTGCTCGAAGCGCGTCGCAAATTGTTTCAACCGACAGCTGAGAGTTTTCTATTCGACCTGGATATTTGAATCGTTGGATGTGAGCGAGATTTGACTGAGTTACGATCTGTTGAAGTTTTGCATTCTTGCCAGATCGATCATGCGCCCTCCCAAAATATGCCCAAAACGTTGCTCGTTTGGAACATTCGGGGCGTTTCCGGGCAACGGGACCCCCCCCCCCTGCGTATGCGCCTGCTTGGGCATTAAAAAAAGTAGTGGTCCCTTTACATTTCACTCTAGTGGTCATGAGCTCAACTGTGTGGGGTTTTACCGTCGCATTGTGGAGCTCCAGACTTCAGTATAAAATTAAGTGACTGTAGTAACCACAATCCCAAACAAGAATGGAAGGTAAACAGTTGTAGGTGTCTCATTCACCATTGTTGCAAGACTAGGATCCTGAACTCCTCACCTTGCATTCTACAATCTGCCGGTGTAATAGTTCTTGCTAATTGCGGCCGTAGCACGCTGCGTAATCAGCGGTTGCGAATTGGCTATTTTCAAGACAATTATCTGTGGCGTCCAGGCCCAGGGGGTGCTGGCCGTCGTCGGTGCTGCCCCAGCAACTCTTTCGAAGGTGAGGCAATGTTACTTTACGGAGTTTTGTTCGTAGTTTGTTCATGTACGCAGTTCACCTTTACATCTCTCTTTCGGCTGCTCACAAACTCCTCTTCTCCCTGCATAATGTGAACACTGCTAGTGAACGTGGCAATTATAAACCACTTTAAAAGCACCTATACTAGCACCTATAGGACGGACCATTGAAGATTTGAAAAAAACGGTTTGGGCTGAATTCGACCTCAAAAATCGCACTTCTTGAATACATTGTGGGTTTTTGATCTACTGCCCTGTACACCGTGATGTGTAAAACCTGCCCTGGCTACCGTATGTGAAACCTGGCCAAAATGAAAAATCTAATAGAGAGGTTAAGATGCACGTTATTTCTGACGTGACGCGAAAGTTCAGCTCGCGTTATTTGGCTCGCACGTCGAAAAACAACGCGAGTGACCTGCAGCTCACGTCGAAATTTGGAGTTTTACGCCAAATTTGACGTGAGATTGCGCGATCTGATTTTTTCGACCTCAGATTTGAATAGGAAGAATCAAATTGCCAAACTGAAGAGGTTTATCGAGAAATTGTCTTGCAACCGTCCAGGGCTTCTCAGGTATTCACAAAGGCCGAATGGCCATGTTCTTTTTTCTGAATGGGCTGGAAGGCAGTCGGTATATAATAATAATAATAATATTCGCGGGATCCGCGTCGGCATCGCTTGAATGTTCAGAAACACACAAACTAGCCTTCGCATCCGCAGGCCACCACTATGCCTGTTAACCTTAGTGGCGAATGCAGACCTCACAAGTGAGTCAGGGGAGAGGAGGTTAGTCTCTCAACCAATCGGCCGTGTAACGGCCCATAACCCTGTAAACTGCATCCTTGTTATTCTCACTCCGAGCTGTGAGTACCCAGTTGACCGTGGGTGTCGGCGCAGTTCAACACGCGTAAAAAGTCTTTTTACACGCTCCCTGCTACCAGCGCGGGTCTTGAACTCGGGACCTCATGATTTGCAGGCAGGCCTGCAAACCAATCGGCCATATGCGTTGGTACGGTATATAATTTCATGATTTTTACAACAAACAAAGCGAACACCCGCCCCTGCACCCTTATAACGGAGTGTAGGTAGGGTGCACACGAGCGTTTGCATCATGTTGCCCTGGCCCAGGACAAATTGGCAACTTCGATTCAGATATTCTCACATCTGGTTTTTTTCAGTAACTCATGCTGGAGAGCAACATGAGAGTGCTACACTTCAAGTGTTGGTGCTTTTCGCCAGTCGACATCCCATCTGATGCAAATTGTTGCGTCATACCACAAATGAATGATACTAAAACCTCTCTACAGTTGAACATCGATTATCCGCACATCGACTATCCGACCATTCGATTATCCGTAACAGTTTTTTTGGGCGCACGTGCCGTAGAGTACGCACTGTGCATGTAGTGAGCCATTCAAAAAATACGAAAATTTTGAAAAGTAGCACTCTATTCTATTTACAATGTACATGTACATGTATTTACAGTGTATTTTCTTATCCGGAACATTTGCCTTATCTGAACACCGCCTGACAGTTGTCTGCCCAGAGGTGGTCGGATAATCGATGTTCAACTGTATTAGCGCGCACACTCTGGTGGGCGTGTGATGTGTATGTGTGCAAGCATGGGTGTGTGAGTCTATGAATGTGTGACTAAGTGCACGAGTGAGTGCCCGTGTGTGTGTGTGTGTGTGTGTGTGTGTGTGTGTGTGTGTGTATGTGTGTACGTGTGTGTGCACGAGAGGTTGCGGGTTCAATTCCCGACGATTATGGTCGCACACGTCTTTCTTCTCTTTCTCGGACTCTTCCTGACTTTTCTTTCATTCTCCTGGGTGGTTACCAACAGCCAGTGTATGCCGGAGTATGTGGTGTGGTGTGTGTGTAGAAAAAAATGGAAAAATGAAAAATAGGGATTCACTGGCCAGAAAAAGTCACTTCAAACAGCTGTGTGGTGGATACCAGGCTAAAAATAGTGGCGGTCAATTCATCAGCCTTGCAAGCTGTTGAATGGTGTAATCCCAGCGCAAGTTGCTATGTCTAACATAGCTGTTCGCTATCATCGCTTCCGCGATGGGCATGTTTGAGGTCTGAGGTGTGTGCACGCATAGGTGTGTGTGTGTGTGTGCGCGCGTGTGTGTGTGTGTGTGTTCATTTGGGGCTGTGGCATGTGAGAGTGTGTGTGTGTGTGTGTGTTTGGTATGTGTGTGTGTGTGTGTGTGTTTGGTATGTGTGTGTGTGTGTGTGTGTGCCATTTTCGCCGTCGCCAGGACCTCACTCGCAACTCGAAGTTCTGTTCTACGTGACTGGAACACTGTCGGTCCTTTCAGGACCTGCCATCATCTTCGGACGGGCATTATTGTATTGTATTGTGTGTGTGGTGTGCGTGTGTGTGTTTGGATGGCCAAGTGTATACAGTAATCATACACGTGACATTCAAGAGGCACTTTTCGAATGTTATCATTATCTAGCAACAAAAGCTAGTGATACTCAATCTTCAGTTACACGTGGACGGTATCCTGCAGATGCCAATCGCCTTACAATATCGTTACTCTATTTCAATCAGAAATGGAATGCAAATCCTCACCTTCACAACTCAGGTAGAATTGTCACTTGGATGTTTCATAAAAAAAATAAGAAGCTCAGAATCGAATGAAACCCTGGACACTTTCCAAAACAACTTCGAAGACCTTTCCCCAGACTAATAAGATTACATTCAATAACTGCCACTCGGTGTCCTGAAATGGTTCAGTTGTCGACAACCTCATCAAATATTTAGCAAGAAGGGTATGGTCAATAATAATGACTTCATAAAAAAGAGACTCATTTCTCGTTCTCGCGTGCACCTGCTTGGCAGTGCTTTGCTTGCCGATGCACACTGTGCATGCTCGTGATACGATCGTGCATTGTGACATGTGATGTGCATGACCAATGATTACTGAGTACCGGTATATACGTATGTGAATGAGCTACAGACAGTGCACTAGTGCTGGCAACTGAAATCCGACCCCCTTGCCGGCGCGCCGCGCCGGCAAGGGTGCCGGATTTCAGTTGCCAGCACTGTAGCTACGCTTCCGTACTGCGACCGTAGCTTCTTTTCTCGTAGATCTACGACTACGAGCGCGAGTATACGAGTACGAGCGTGCATGAAACTTACTTGTACGAGTACGAGTAGATCTACTCGAGTACGAAGCGGTCATATACATGTACGTAGTATCAAGAGTACATAACTTCATAAGTCATAACCCACTTGTTGTCTGATGATTGCCTTAGCATTTAGCTACGTGCATGAAACGCAGCGTTACAACGTATGTTTCTATAATTGGTGAAACCATTCTTTTTGACCTTTGTAAGTCATAACCCATGTACTCTTGGTAGTATCTACAATTAATTTTTAGAGTTGCCCAAAACACATACACTATACAGTAGCCAGCAAAGATCAGGGATCTAGTGAATAGGGTGGAGACAGCGCGTGGGAGAGTCAGACTGAATGATTTCCGAGTAAACCAGACCCAGTGGACCCAGTGAGCACCTCTGCCCCGGGCCATGGCCCAGGCCAGGTCGCTCTCAACTCCAGCAAGAACAGAGACGTGCAGTCTGCCCAGATCAGCCAGGCCCTGTCGGACTTGCTTGTTGCGGGACTCCCTCCCACTGAGCAGCGATAACTTTCACGCATTGTGAAAGCCAATGCTTCAGGATGGCTCACCGTTCTCCCTTTGCGCCAAGAAGGTTATGACATGTCCTCTGTACAGTTCCGGGACCAGCCCGCCATCAGATATGGGCGCAAGCCCATGCATCTTCCTGCTGAGTTAGTGCGATGGCTGCGGCGCTCGCTTCACCCTGCAGCATGGGTTGGTTGGATTGCCACAAGCTACAAGGCCAGGGTGGCCTGGAGAAGAAAGGCCATAACAACATCCGCGACTCAGATGCCAGACTCGCTGAGGTAGCGTTTGGTGGTGTCCATGTTGAGCCTGTTCTCGTTCCGGAGGATGATCGGAACAGCCCTGCAAGCTGATTGGTCAGCCCGGGGTGCCTGGGAGGGCAGCCTGGTGGCATTGTTCGACAATCGCATCGTTGATGCTGGTGCACCCAGCTACCGCCGGACATCTTGGGAAGCCGTCGCTCGGAAAGCAGCAGAAAGCAAGAAGAAAAAGTATGGCTCTCTCTCTCCCTCTTTCTCTTCTCTCTCTCTCTCTCTCTCTCTCTCTCTCTCTCTCTCTCTCTCTCTCTCTCTCTCTCTCTCTCTCTTCTCTCTCTCTCTCTCTCTCTCCTCTCTCCTCTCACTCTCTCTCTCTCTCTCTCTCTCTCTCTCTCTCTCTCTCTCTCTCTCTCTCTCTCTCTCTCTCTCTCT